>NC_060269.1:82757498-83057498 GCF_021613505.1 Equus quagga
CCAGCCCCGGGAAGGTAATATTTTTGAAACTCTTTTTACTAACAAATATACAATATCTTTAACGTAAATAACTTACTAACTAAAAAGGAAAACCTGAATGAATCAATTGATCAAATGAGTTAAAGAAGGAATTTGCTGAAGGAGAAACACAGACAGCCAGTGACATTTAGAGTCTTGACCATAAGTAAGGATTTTACCAATCATTTCTGCAACAATTAAAAGCTTGATAATTGTGAGCATGAGTAAAAGTCTTAGGTTAGCTTCTCTGAAAGCAGAACTTGAGATTCTGGGATTTCTGTGCTAGTGACTTCTTGAGAGGGCTCTCAGAAAAGGAGTGAAGGAAGCAGGATAGGGCTGGAGAAGAAAGCTAAGAGAGGGTGTGGTCAGCTGCAGACTTAGTCTCAGCCCAGCTCACTGGGCAGTTAAGAGCACCATTGCTTCAGAGACTTAGTCCTACTTTGAGACCTTTTGCCAGTTACTGGTTGTAGGCTCCCTCCAGATTGGAATATATAACCAGGAAAGTAATCTGACAGAGCACCCGTATGTCCACTACAGCAAATGTTTAGAGAACAGTTGTTTTCAGACTCTGTTAATGAGCACATATTGAAGAATGTTTTGGTAATATTTACTTTAAAAATGTTCATGTACTTTAGGCAATTCTATTTCTGTAAATATAAATTATGTAAATACTGGATGTACCTTATTGCATTAAAAAATGTATGTATGTCAATGTTTATTGCAGGATGCGGTAGGTAGAATAATAGGACCCCCCACATTCTAATTCCCAGAACCTGTGGCTATGTTGCTGTATGTGGCAAAGGTAATTAAAAGTAGCAGATAGAATTAAGATTGCTAATCAACAGACCTCAAAATAGAAAGAGTATCCTGGATTTTCCAGGTGGGCTCAATATAATCACAGGGCCCTATAAAATGTGGGAGAGGAAGGAGAAGAGTCGTCAGAGTGATGCAGTATGAGAAAGGTCCTACCAACCAGTGTTGGCTTTGAGATTGAATGTATGCCTGAGCCAAGTAATGTGGGCAGCTTCTAGGAGTTGGAAAAAACAAAACTGAGCCTCCAGTAGAGCCTCCAAAAGGGGATGTGGTTCTGCCTATATCTTGATTTTTAGCTCAGTGAGATCCATTTCTTACTTCTTCCCTCCAAACTGGAAGGTAAGAAATGCATGCAGTTTTGTGGTAACTTGTTACAGCAGCAATAGAGAACCAATACACAGAATTATTGAAATTATCTATAATAAGGAAGAACCATGCAACTAATTATGGGAATGGAAGAAGGAGTAGAAGGATAAATCAACGGTATATCTAATAGTTGAACCTAAACATCCAAGAGAATAAATGTTAATGCTAATATTATTTTTTTTTAAAAAAAAAAAAAAAACAAGTGAACAAATGGAAAGGAGTAGCTGCTGGGGTTTGCTTGTTGGGAAGGTACTTTGTGAGCTCTAATAAATTTGATATCCCGTTATGACATATACATAGACAGACTGCAGAGAAGTCAGAATGAAGCTTCAGTTTCGGTACTGGTATGAGAACCACATTTGAAAGCATTGAGCAGTGAACAAATGGAAGGAAATAAAAGCAGCATATAATTAACTCTTTCTAGAAGGTTTACTGTGGAAAAAAGGCAAAGAATTTGATGGTTGTTCAAAATGGTATAAAAGTCTTAATAAGGTGCTAGGATGAAATGAAGAAACCAGTACAGAAGCAGGATTTGAAATTTAAAGGAAGGATAGACAATTAATCAAGTTCTTAAAGGAAGTATGCATTGATAATATGTGGGGGCTAGAGAAGATTATTACTACTGATTTAATTTTACTTGCTTTTATTAAAGGCACCTGTAAGTAAATGAAAATTCTGTGAAAATTAGTGGGACAATATTGGCCTTATCATCTTTGTTGAAACATATTTGAAGAGTTTCTAACTTAAAGTATTGCAATTTATGTAACAAAATGCTTTTATTCATTTTGCCTGTGAATACCCACAAAGAATTAGGCCAAACAAAAAGTCTGTGTTGGGGCCAGCCTCGTGGCTAAGTGTTAAGTTTGCACACTCTGCTTCAGTGGCCTGGGTTGGTAGGTTTGGATCCTGGGTGTGGACCTTCTCATCACTCATCAAGCCATGCTGTGGCGGCATCCCACAAAGAAGAACTAGAATGACTTACAGCTAGGATATACAATTATGTACTGGGGTTTTGGGGAAGAACAAAAAAAGAGGAAGATTGGCAACAGATGTTAGCTCAGGGCCACTCTTCCTCACCAAAAAAAAAGCATTAAAAAGTAGTCTGGGTGTTGATTGGTTAGGTGGTTTTGTCTCTACTTTCTTAATGTCTTGCAATGATAAACACTTAGGTTAAAATAACTTATAAATTTTAGGATCAAATACTTTGTGATTAAGATTCCTAATAGGGCTAATCTAATTGTCTTATTCAAATCCAGATCAAGCTTCTAGTGTTTTAGATATTGTAAGACAAGATTAAACTTTCTAATAGAAAAAAATATATATATAGAATATAATTATATGTGAAATATTATAAGTGTATCTTTATGTGTATACAATAGGAGTGAATGTGTATACATCTATTTATACTTAATTATAAGAAGCATTTGCAGAGGACTTATAGAAGGTTTCATGAATTTTCAAGGGCTAACGGTTGTGGTTGAGCATAGTTGAGGAATATGGTCCATTTCTAGATCATGGAATTCTCTGGGAGAAATTATAACTAAATTCTTATAAGAATGTCAAGTAAATTAATGAATTTATAAAACACATTATAAGGATAACGAGATATAGTAATTTAAAAGATTTGTAAGAATATCATCTACAAAAGAATTTTGATATAATGCAGAGGCAAAGTGGAGCTATCTTTACACAATTATAGCTTAAATGCCCAGAAGTTCCTTTCCCTCTGAGATAATGGAAACCTGAAAAATGTTGTCTGCAGGATATATAGACAGCAAACTAATATGTCCATAGATCACACAAGACGGCTTGTAGAATGTGGTAAAAATTGACTGTCATTAGGGACTAAGAAAAACAATAGTATGAGGTCAGTTCTAATCATGAGACTAGATTGGTAGAACATAGCAGCTGGAAGTAAGTCATTTTGTCCACAGTTTCCATAAGATGAAAGAGAAGCTTTGTCAACATCCTGGCCATGCAGCTTCCAATAGAGTTCCTGTAGAAAAGAAAAGTGAGTTAAATATATATATATATATATATATATATATATAATATTGTTCAAAGAGGTAGAAAAAGCTTAATAAGGTGCTATATATAAAACTGCCATGCAGAAATCAAGAAGATGCAGTGCATCAGCAGCTAAATAAAATATTACTCAAGGCAACAGCAAAGATAGATGAATGGACAAAAAGAGTATTGCTCAATTTGTACCAATTTGAAACCAAGGTTGAGCAATCAGGAGGTTAACAAAACTTGCCTCAATAAAAAGTCACAATCCTTTGTAGTTTCTAGACCTGAGCCAGTTTAGAACCCATTGACTATTGGCTGGGCTGGGTCTTGAGGAGAAAGGATCCTGCAACACCATGGTTAGTATACAGGGTGGTGATTTTGGTTGAAACAAAGAGTCTAGGTAAAAGTTAAATGAGTTTATTCAATAATCAAAGTGAGGAAATTGGCTCTCAGATCTTGGCTCTCTGAGGAACTGCTCTGAGGTCTACACATCTGAGTTTAGTTTACATACTTTTTTTTAACAAAGCGGTGTATGTGCAGGAAAGGGCTTACACACCTAATGTTCACATACTTCAAAGATATCATACTCAAGAACTTTTTGGTTACACATCAAACAAGGCTTGTAATGTTGGTGTTATCTATGTGTGGAGGGGAGGTAAGCACCAGGGTTGTTATTTTTTTTCCCTCAATCTCTAAAAAATTTGACTTGGAAGTGTGAGTGAGGTACCCCTTATCTTCTGTTGTGGATCTGTCCAGCTGGCATCTTCAGTCATGAGGTGTCGAGTTGCAGGGTCATGCTAACACAGGCTTAGAATGGTCTGCACAGCTGCTTCACAGCGCAGCATGGATTTTTATACTGACTAAGCCCATGCAGCTCACTTGGTAGATTCACCTGTTAGACTGCGGAGAGGGGTCCCAAAAGTTTGCTCACAGTGACTATCACAGTCGTGCCCCAAAGAAACCTATGGTTGTTTGCTTTGGTAACTGTGGGCTGGCAAAGGTAGTGTGAGGATTGTTGTAAACAGGGTTCAAGTTGACACTGACTCCTGGAAACTCAAAGCATTCTCATGGCTCCCTTTTTGATTGGGGCCATTTGGGGGCCAGATAATTAAATGGATCTGAGTCTGTGGATCTACATCATGGTTTTTTCCCTGGTCCCTGAATGTATAATTGGAATAGATATGAGTGGCATTTAGTAAAACCCCACATTAGGTTCTTTACATGTGGGTTAAGAATAATCATAATGAGAAAAATCAAGTGGAAGCCTCTGAAACTGCGCCCTCCCTCAGCCAAGATAGTAAAACAAAACAAATATCACATGCTGACAAGTTTTGAATTTAGTATCACTTTTAAATACTTAAAGGATGCATGGATGCTGGTCCCCTATCATTTTCCCATTCAATTCATCAGTCTGCCCTTACACAAAAGTGATAGATACTAGAGAATAACAATAGACTAAACCCAACTCAACTAACTTGTAGCTTTAATTCCAGCTGCAATGCCAGCATATTAACACAGTCTCTGGTACGTGTTATGTTACCACTGATTTGACAAATGCATTATTTTCCACTTCTTACAGAAAAGGGGGCCAGAAACAGTAGAAATTCACATGGAACTCACTACAGATATATTTATAGTTTTTTCCTAGAACTTTCCTAGCCCCCCCTACTCTGTAACATAATGTAATATGAATAGATATGACTTTTTCAACATCCTGAAGCATATCATATTTCATCACATCATGCTAATTAGTCCAGATGAGCAAGAACACTTTGCTCACACATAGATGGCTAACACATTGGGAGACTTGGTAACACATATGTACTCCTAACATTGGGAAATAAAGTCTATGAAGTTTCTGGGCTTGCTACATCTGTGAAATATTTAGGAGTCTAGAAGGTGGCCTGTCAGGATACTCCATCTGTAGTAAAAAACATATTTTTCATCTTGAATTTCCCACCATAAAGAAGGAGGCACAAAAAGGAGAAGGCTTCTTTGGGGTTTTGAGGCAGCATATTCCACAACTGGGAAAATTGCTCCAAACCACATATTGCATGATGCAAAAGGCTTCCAGCATTGAGTGAGGCTTAGAGTCAAAATAGAGCACTGTGGCAGATACAGACTATCAATTGAGGGAAAAGATGCTTGTGAGATCTTGACAAGCTCCCATGGGGAGATGCTCTGCAGAACCTGGGGTTTTGAAGGAAAGTCATGCCATCTTCTTGTACTTCTGGGCTAAGTTGACCATGTTGCCACACTTATCCATTATGAAATAGACTCTATCAAATCCACCTAGTCATAAGGTTGGGTGAGTCAAGAAATAGTCTACTGTAAAATAGAAGCTCTATATTCAATATTGAGCATGGATGAGTCAAAAGACCAAAAACTGTATGCATGGTTAGGTAGCCCCAACTGCTAAGTCATCACAACTGTTGCACCAAAGCTTATCTCTTAGCTACCTCCTATGCTAAGATCTACAAATTAGATCTGTATTTGAGTTCAAGCTGAAAATGATGACAGAGTCAATCTAGCTCAACTCAGGGGTGGCCTTAAAAGACAGCGGAAAAGGAAAATCCTCCTAATGAGCAGAGCTTCCTGCAGTCAATTTTGTCATTCATTTCATATAGTAAGAGAAGAGGTCTGAGATTGGAATATATATAGACCTATGGGCAATGGAGAAATCATTTTGCTGGTGGTCAGAGATCTGAAAGGAGAAAATCTGAAAGATCAAGTCTGGAAGAGAAAGATGTGGATATATATTTGGGAATGGGTACAAAGTATAAAGGTCTTTATATTACATGATAAAGACCAACAGATGGCATCCCTCATTAATAGAGACACTCAACAACCAAGTATACACAATGACTCCACCAGTTGCCCTCAGCAGTCTTTGTCATCAGACACTCAAATGTTGACATGATGGGCATGAGAACTAATTGGCCACTGTGGCAGGGATGGAGGCTACGCTTGGACAGCGACTGACATATTAACTGCCAGCACTAAATGTTCGACTTGTCAATAACAGAGGCCATTGCTGAGTCTCCAATATGGCACCATTTCTCACAAGGAAATGAATCAGCCACTTGGTGGCAAGTAAACAATATGGACTCCTTCTAATATGGACTTTGAAGGACCACTAATTTATTCTAAGGGAATAGATATGTATTCTGGGTATGAGCTTCTTTCCTCCTTCAGTACCTTGACCATCACCAGTATCTGAGAACTTACTGATTGTTTGATCCACTGGCATAGAATCCCTTTTGACATCATGTCAGATCGGTTTACAGCAAAGGAGGTACAAGAGTAGGCACCATGATTACGATCTTCTATAGTATAGGAATGCCCTGCTGAAGGCACATCTGTAGTGCCAGCTCAGAAGTGATACTTCCCAAGGATGGAGTGCCATCCCCTATGATGCATTATTTACCTTAAATCTTTTGTATGGCATTATGCCCCCCAGTAAGAAGAATACATAAGTCTAAGAACCAAAGGTTACGAGTACAAAAGACCAATTGCTATCACTCCTAGTGACTCACTGGGAGAATTTGCACTTCCCATTTCCACAGTTCTGAGATCTGCAGTGTTAGAGACCTGATTCCCAGAGGGAGAATAATTCTGCCAGGGGTTATAAGAATATGATTACATTATAAATTACGTCTGCTGTTTGCTCACTTTTGGATTCTTGTGTCAAGGGGCCAGCAGGCAAGAAGAGAAATCACTGTCTTAATAAATATCATTGATTCTGACCATCAGAAGAAGGTAGGGCTGCTATCATACAATGGTGCTGGTGTGGAATATATTTGTTAACCAAGTTTTACATGTGGGTGTCTCATGGGACTCACTCCCTCAACCAATTTTAACAGTAAATTGACAAGTATAGTAACATTCAACAGAGAAGTATGGGTATAATAGTAATGTATATTTCCTAAATAACTACTACATACCAGGGATTGTAGTAGGGACTTTATATGGATTGTTAGACTAGAGAGGTTAAGCAATTTGCCTCAGGTCACGCTGTAAGTGGCAGAATCATTTTTTCCACCTGGGTGGATTTATTCCATATATTAAGGATGCATTGATGAACTACGTGTACGCACCTGAAAAGTGGCATTTTTGTTTTAATGCCACAGCAGGCATATCAGCCAAACAAATTCTTACACAGAGCTTCATGGGTATTACTTATTGTTGTTGGAGCTCACTATACATCATATCATATAACCTGCATCTTCTAATTTAGAGTCCATACAGCCCAGAACAGCTCTTTCCATTTAGTATCAATTACTTGACACCCACTTCAGAATTTTCTGTCTCAGGATGTTGGTAGCAATCTAACAATAGTGCAAAACATCAGAAAATAGGCTTTGACCATATTTAGAAATTTGTCTAAGTTGATTCCTTCATTTCCACACAGTGTGGAGTGCTAAATTCTGAGTTTATTGAGACTGCAATTTGCTGGTGAAAAATCTGTTTCTTTACCTAAAATATCTTAGCTTGTATGTGTATCAATCAATAAATGAAACAATGCACCTATGTTATTTCTTCCATTTGAATTATTTCATTCTTTCTAAATGATGTCTAAAAATACACCGAAAATTTGAAAGAGATGCTCCCTCTACATTCCTTACCTCCTAATGAAACACAAGGCCCAAGGTGCTGCCAGAATGGCCAGCACTGCTGATGGGAGATTCTAAACCCAGTTCCAAAATGCAATGCCAGAAGTGTTTTTGGTCTCATTTTCTTTTTATTATAATATAAATTTGACACATATTATGGAACATTTCACAATTTCAGAATAAAAGATAATGCCCAGTAAATTTTGTGTTTTGTGATAATAGTCATTTTAAAATGACACACAGTGACACATTAGGAGAGAAAATATTTTCTATTACAGCACCATGTATAATGAAAACAACAAATGCTATATCAGGAGAATTATGCATATAAATGAGAAGTGAGAGATAAAAGGAAAAGCGTGGAGCAATGCTCAAAATGAGAAAACATGACTAAATTGTCACAATTTTCACAACAGTTTTTCAAGATTCTTTCACAAAACCAGAGGAAAGTGGAAAGCTCATGCTTCCATATGATCATTTCAGGTTTAGGTTTTTCCTTTCTTTTGACTATTCATTGCAAAGAGAAATATTCTTTAACTACTATTTTCTCTTATCTTCCACACATTGTGGCAATCCTGGCAGTCATTTTTCTCTTTTAGACTTTGTTCCATATAACTGGATTAGTATCATAACATAATGCATTTAAACATCAAATTAATCCACTCCACGCTACTGGGGGTGATTTCTTGGTTTTCTTTTTAATAAACTGTCAGATGTTACTGTATTAGCAGGGGAAAGAATGGTGTCACAGACGTTTGTTACGTACATTTTTGAAATATATGACTACAGTATCCTAATTCTGCCTGATTACAAAACGCTCTTCTCTTAACTTTAAAGCTCTTCAAATCTTGAGGATTCCAAGAACATATATACAAGATTGACAGCAAAAACAATATGGCACGATAGCTATTTAGGCTCAGTCCTACAGTCCTGAACAGTGGACACACTACTGTTGAGGAAAGTCAAGTGCTTTCTCTCCTGGAAATGATTTACAGAGGGCTCATAAAACTCTTAGGTATAGGATGACCGTTTTATGAGTCATAGGATGTCTCTTTTATCCATCACTGGGGCAGAAGGATGTAAATAGAGAAATAGTCTTAGATTAGTAGAATGAGTTAGGGGACCTAATCATCGTGGATTTCCAGGGTGACAGGAAAATTTCCCAGCTTAGACTATAAATGAATGTTAATTTTAGCCCATTTGGTGTCTACAAATGGAAACAAATGATTCCTCTTGAGACAAAGAATAATTCTAATCCAAAAGTCTCCTTACCAAATATGTAGTTACATTAAATAGGTAGCTAGCTTTCTGTATTAAACAAGTACATGAACAGTCATCCTACATGTAAATAGTAATAAAATATTTTTGAAATTATTATTTATTTAAACTCAGAGATCCTATAAGATCTCCATTCACCCCCCGCCTCAAAAAGGTGGACATTTTCTTTATCAAGGTCTGTTTGAATTGCTGGGGAGGGTTATACTAGTTGGGACTTAATAGTAAATATAAAAATGCCACAAATCCTCTGGTGATTTTAGAGATATTTCCTTTATCCTTAAGCTAAATGCTTTATCTCCTAACTGCAATTTAAAATCAGTCCATTTTATTTTCTATTAGTGTTTTTACTGAATGATCAGACTAGTATTCATTTAAAAGTTGCTGAAATGTTCTTTTATTTTATTTGTAAACCTGGTGACTGGTAGAGACCAGACATCTGTTCACCAAACTCAATGATTATTCCTGCTAGATATACAACTAGTTTAAATTCCTTAGCCTTGCAGTTAAGTGTAGGCATGGAACTGAATTCTGGCCTTTGGAATGTGGGCAGAAGTGATAGGCATTGGGTTGCTGCCTGGCCCACTAAAACTTTCCTAGAGTGTTGGTGTTCCCTACACTGTCCTTCTTTTCTGGTGAACTTGGAAGTGCCCTTTTGAAGAGGATGGAGCCACGATGTAGAAGGAATCTCCATCACTGGGTCACTGCTTTCTAGAGTTGCCTGCCAATCAGAAACATCTGTTTATACTTCATGTAAACAAGAAATACACTTCTGTTGTGTGAAGCCTTGGAGATTTTGGACTTTATTGTTATAGCAGCTAATATTAACTCATTTATATTGCACATTATAATGCCTCTGTGATAGAATAATGCCCCCACCCACACAAAGCTGTGTACATCCTCATCCCAGGAACCTATGAATGTGTAATCTTATATTAAGAAAGCAGCTTTGCAGATGTGAATAAGCTAAGGGTCTTAAATATGGGAGATTATTCTGAATTATGTAAATAGACCTAATGTAACACAGGGGTCCCTACAAGAGGGATGCAAGAGTGCCATAATCAAAGAAAGAGATGTGACAGTGGAAGGAAAGGTTGGAGTGGTACAGGACCACAAGTCAAGAAATGTGGGCAAACTCTAGATGTTGGAAAAGGCAAGGGAACAGAATATTTCCTAGAGCTTCCAGAAAGAATGTACTCTGCCAACTTGTTTTAGACTTTTGACCTCCAGAACTGTAAGATGTAGTAAATTTGTGTTATTTTAAACTACTAAGTCTGTGGTAATTTTTTATAGCAGCAATACAAACTAATATAGCCTCTAAATATTTAAATATAGTAGCAAACATGAGCAGTTTATACATAAAGCCATATTCAAGGATGATGATTCCAAGTGTAGCTTATTAAATATATATATTAGAAGATAACGTATCAGGTGCTAATGAAATATAACGTTTTTTCCCTCCCCAAATCCCTAGTGCATAATTGAGTATTCTAATTGTAAGGCCTTCTAGTTCTTCTATGTGAGCCTCTGCCACAGTGTGGCTTCTGACAGAGGAGTGGTGTGGTTCTGTGCCTGGGAACCAAACCCAGGCTGCCAAAGTGGAGCATGGCAAACTTAAACCCAGGCCACAGGGCTGGCTCTGAAATACAACTTTTGCATGGATTATACCATAAACCATTATTGCATATTTCAGGAGATGCAATCATTATCCCCAGACTAGGGTCAGGGAATTTTCTTCACAGAGCATGCATGTTTGTTTCCACAGGGTTCTATTAGTAATCCATTTTATTTTCTGACTTTACATACTGTATTTGGATATCTTAGACACAACTAGCACTCACAAATATTTATTTCCAATTGAGACTGTTATCTGTACCTTGGATCTATACTTCCAAATGCCTTTTCAACCTATCCATTTGGGTGAACTGTAGCCATTTCAATACTAAACATATCCAAAAATAATTTTGTTATATCATTTGTTTTTCCTCCAATGAAATCCCCATTCAGTCCATGCCATTACCATGAATCCAGCCATTCAAATCAAGAACTTAGGATTTTTATATTCATTCTTCACATAACAATCAAAATCCTATAAAATACAAGCCCTGAACTCCAGTTGGTAAAATTGTTCCTCACATGGGTACACTTTAGCAATTGTGAAACTTTTTTATTCAACTAAGTTTAAACACATAAGTACATATAGATAATAAGGAACAGGGTTCTCACTTTCAGAGAAAAAGTTACAAATAAAAGACGAATGCTAGAATGAGCTATTTGGTACTGAATTGGGGTCTGAGATATAAATATGAAAAAAATATATATGTATACATTTATATACTACATACACATACTGATAGCCAGATCGATAGATAGATATATGTATGTATGCATGTACGTATATGTTAGCAAACAAACATATATTTTCCAGCTCTGTCCACTGAGAGAGCCTTAAAGGGACGTCATAGTAGCAACAAGCACATCTAGCACTGAGATCTTGGTTTCTAAATACCCTCCTGAAATAAAAGGAGCCAGAGCTCCATGGCAGTTGCTAAATAGGAGCAGGGAAAATAAAAAGTGAGGCTTGAACATCTTTGGTGCAAAGAGTAAGACAGTGCTAAAAAGAAAAAAGGAGCGGGGGGCTTGTCAAAATGACGTAGTAGCCAACTAGAAAGAGTTCCAAAAGCCAGAGCTGGAACAATTTGTGAAATAAATGAGTATACGATTATAACCTCAATAATAAAATAAATATGCCTGACTCCTTTCTGGTTTCAATGATTAAATAAAACAAAAATGGAGAAGAGAGGACAGCTCTTTCTTACAATTTAATTTCATTTGATAAATATAGAAGGAATAAGGGAAATAGAAAATTACTTTTAGAACATGACAGTAACAATTACTACAGGCAAAATGAGTTGAATAGTAATTCTTTTTATTTATTTTTATTGAGGCAACATTGGTTCATAACATTGTATAAATTTCAGATGTACATCACTATGTTTTGACTTCTGTATAACTACATTGTGTTCACCAGCCAAAGTCTAGTTGACATCTGTCACCATACACATGTGCCCCTTTACCCCTTTCACCCTCCATCCCACTACCCTCCTTCCCCTCTGGTAACCACCAAATTATTCTATCTATGTGTTTGTTTGTTGTTGTTGTTTTATCTTCCACGTATGAGTGAAATCATACAATATTTGGCTTTCTCCATCTGACTTATTTCGCTTAGCATAATACCCTCAAGTTTCATCCATGTTGTCGCAAATGGCAAGATTTCCTTCTTTTTATGGTTGAGTAGGATTCCAGTGTATATACAAATATACCACGTATTTTTTATCTATTCACTCTGTTGATGGACACTTAGGTTGTTTCCAAGTCTTGGCTATTGTGGAATAATGTTTCAATGAAAATAGGGGTGCATATAACTTTTCAAATTAGTGTTTTCCTGCTCTTTGGATAAATACCCAGAAGTGGAATAGCTGGATCATATGTTAGTTCTATTTTTAATTTTTTGAGGTTTCTCCATACTGTTTTCCATAGAAGCTACACTAGTTCACATTCTCACCAGCAGTGAATGAGGGTTCCACATCCTCTCCAATGTTTGTTATTTCCTGTCTTTTTAATAATATCCTTTGTGACAGGTGTGAGGTGATATCTCATTGTGGTTTTGATTTGCATTTCTCTGATAAGTAGTGATTTTGAACATCTTTTCATGCGCCTGTTGGCTATCTGCATATTTTCTTTGGAAAAACGTCCGTTCAGATTCTCTGCCTATTTTTTAATTGGGCTGCTTGTTTTTTTTCTTATTGAGTTGTATGAGTTCTTTATACATTTTGGATATTAACCCCTTATTGGATACATGATTTGCAAATACCTTCTCCCAATTAATAGATTGCGTTTTCATTTTGTTGATAGTTTCTTTTGCCATGCAAAAGCTTTTTGTTTTGATGTAGTCCCACTTATTCGTTTTTTCTTTTGTTTCTCTTGTCTGAGGAGACATATTCAAAAAGATATGGCTAAGACTGATGTCAGAGAGTGTACTGCATATGTTTTCTTGTAGGAGTTTTATGGTTCCAGGTTTCACATTCAAGTCT
Organism: Equus quagga; assembly: GCF_021613505.1. NCBI lineage: Eukaryota > Metazoa > Chordata > Mammalia > Perissodactyla > Equidae > Equus > Equus quagga. Next base: position 82,770,688 of record NC_060269.1, read on the forward strand.
TTGATAAATTTTAAGTTAATGTTTGTGTATGGTGTAAGATAGTTTTCTGCTTTCATTCTTTTCTATGTGTCTGTTCAGTTTTCATTTATTGAAGAAATTTTCTTCTTACCATTGTTTGTTCTTTCCCCCTTTATCAAAAATTAGCTATCCATAAGTGTGTGGGTTTATTTCTGGGCTTTCAATTCTCTTCCATTGACCTATGTCTCTGTTTTTATGCCAGTTCCATGCCGTTTTGATCATTACAGCTTTGTAGTATACGTTGAAATCAGGGAGTGTGATGTCTCCAACTTTGTTCTCTTTTCTCAGGATTACTTTGGCTATTCAGAGTCTTTTGTTGTTCCATATAAATTTTAGGATTCTTTGTTCTGTTTCTGTGAAAAATGTCATTGGGACCTTGATAGAGATCGTGTTGAATCTGTAGATAGCTTTAGGTAGTATGGACATTTTAACTGTTAATTTTTCCAATCCAAGAGCAATGGATATCTTTCCATCACTTTGTGTCTTCTTCAATTTCTTTCAACAATGTGTTATAGTTTTCAGTGTAAGATCTTTCACCTCCTTGGTTAAATTTATTCCTAGGTATTTTATTCTTTTTGTTGCAATTGTAAATGAGATTGTATTCTTGATTTATCTTTTTTCTATTTTGTCATTAGTGTGTAGAAATGCGACTGATTTTTGTATGTTGATCTTGTACCATGCAACTTCAGTGTATTTGTTTATTATTTCTCATAGTTTTTGGGTGGATTCTTTAGGGTTTTCTATATATAAAATCACATGACCCACAAATAGCGACAGCTTTACTTCTTCCTTTCCAAATTGGATCACTTTTATTTCTTTTTCTTGCTTAGTTGCTCTGGCTAGGAATTCCAATATAATGTTGAATAAGAGTGGCAAAAGTGGATATCTTTGTCTCATTTCTGTTCTTAGAGTGATAGCTCTCAGTTTTTCACCATAGAATATGATATTGGCTGTGGGTTTGTCATATATGGCCTTTATTATGTGGAGGTACTTTTCTTCTATACGCATTTTATTCAGAATTTTATCATAAATGGATGCTGAATTCATCGAATGCTTCTCTGCATCTCTTGAGATGATACAATTTTTATTCTTCATTTTGTTAATGGGGTATGTCATGTTGCTTAATTTGTGATGTTGAACCATCCTAGCCTCCCTAGAATAAATCCCACTTGATCATGGTGTATTATCCTTCTAACATATTGCTGTATTTGATTTGCTACCATTTTGTTGAGGATTTTTGTATCTCAGTTCATCAGTGTTATTGGCCTGTAATTTTCTATTTTTGTAGTATCCTTGTCTGGTTTTTGTATCAGTGTAATGATGGCCTCATAAAATTAATTAAGATGTGTCCCCTGTTCTTCAATTCTTTGGAAAAGTTTGAGAAGGGTGGGTATTAATTCTTTCTTGAATATTTGGTAAAATTTGCTGGGGAAGCCTGCTGGTCCTGGATTTTGTTTTTTTGGGAGGCTTTTGATTACTGTTTCTGTCTCTTTCCTAGTAATTGGTCTATTTAGATTCTCTATTTCTTCTTGATTCAGTTTTTAAAGGTTGCATAATTCTAAAAATTTATCCATTTCTTCCAGCTTATCCAATTTGTTGGTGTATAGCTTTTCGTAATATTCTCTTATAATTCTTTGTATTTCTATGTTATCCACTGTAATTTCTCCTCTTTTGTTTCTGATTTTATTTATTTGAGGCTTCTCTCTTTTTTCTTAGTGAGTCTAGTTAAAAGTTTGTCAATTTTGTTATCTTTTCAAAGAACCAGACTTTAGTTTCATTAACTATTTCTGTTGTCTTTTTAGTATCTATTTCATTTATATACACTCTGATTTTTATTATCCCTTCTCTTCTACTGATTTTGGGTCTTATTTGTTCTCTTTTTTCCTCTGGGTCTAATGTTAGATTTTTTTTTTTTGAGATTTTTCTTGTTTATTGAGGTAGGGCTGTATTGCTATAAACTTTCCTCTTAGTACCACTTGCTGTATTCCATAGATTTTCATACGTTGTGTTTTAATTTTCATTTGTCTCCGGTCTCTTTGATTTCTGATTTGATTTCTTCATTCACCCAATAGTTGTTCAGTAGCATTTTGTTTAATCTCCACATATTTGTGACTTTTCCAGTTTTCTTTTCATCATTGATTTCTAGTTCCATACCATTGTGTTCAGAAAAGATGCTTGATATTATTTTAATCTTTTAAAATTTATTGAGACCTGTTTTGTGGCCTAATATGTGATATATCCTAGAGAATGTTTCATGTGCATACAAAAAGAATGTGTATTCTGAAGTTTAGTGATGAAATATTCTGTATATATCTATTAAGTACATCTAGTCTGCTGTGTCATTTAAGGCCAGTTTTTCCTTATTGATCTTCTGTCTGGATGATATATCCATTGATGTAAGTGGAGTATTAAAGTCCCCTACTATTATTCTGCTACTGTCAATTTCTCATTTTATGTGTGTTAATATGTGCTGTATATATTTTGGTGCTTCTATGTTGGGTGCATAGATATTTATAAGTGTTATGTCTTTCTATTAAATTGTTCTCTTTAGCATTATGTAATGCCCTTCTTTGTCTCTTGTTAGAGTTTTTATTTTAAAGTTTATTTTGTTTAATATATGTATTGTTGCCATAGCGTTATTTTTGTTTTCATTTTCTTGGCATATCTTTTTCCATTCTTTCAGTCTTTGAGTGTCTTTAGATCTGAAGTTTGTCTCTTGTATGCAGCATATATGTGGGGCTTTCTTTTTTTTAATCCATTCTGCCACCCTATACCTTTTGAGTGAAGCATTTAGTCCCTTTACATTTAAAGTAAGTATTGATAAGAATATACCTATTGCCATTTTGTGACTTTTTTCAGGATATTTTTGTAGTTATTCTCTGTTCCTTTCTTCTTTTGCTCTCTTCCTTTGTTACTTGATGATATTTTTTTAGTGTTATGTTTGGGTTCCTTTCTTTTTATTTTTTTGTGTATGTATTATAGGTTTTTGGTTTATGGGTAACATGAAGTTCATATATAACAACATATGTATACAATAATCTATGTTAAGTTCATTGTCTCTTAGGTTCGACCTCATCATACTAGCCCTACACTTTTATCCCCCACACACATTTTATATTTTTGACATATATTTTACCTCTTTTAATTTGGTGTATCCCTTAACCTCTTATTGTATATGTAAATAATTTTAGTACATTTGTCTTTTGACCTTCATACTTCATTTAGGTAGTATGATCCCCTACTCTTACTATATATTTGGTTTCACCAGTGAAATTTTTTCTTTGATAGTTTCATTTCTATTTATGGTCTTGCCTTTTTACTTAAAGAAGTTCCTTTAACTTTTCTTGTAAGTCCAGTTTAGTGGTGATGATCTCCTTTAGTTTTTTCTTGTCTGGAGAGCTCTTTATCTCTCTTTCCATTCTGAATGATAACCTTACTGGGTACAGTATTCTTGGTTGTAGGTCTCTTCCTTTCAGCGCTTTGAATATATCGTGCCATTCCCTTCTAGCCTGTAATGTTTCTGCTGAAAAGTCAGCTGATAGTCTATGGGGTTTCTTTTGTTTCTAACTTGTTGCTTTTCTCTTGTAGCTTTTAAGATTATCTCTGTATTTTTAATTCTCAACATTTTAATTATAATGTGTCTTGTTGTGGGCCTCACTGGGTTCATCATTTTTGGTACTCTCTATGCTTCCTGGACCTGGAAGTCTGTTCCTGCCCCAGGTTAGGGTAGTTTTCAGCTTTCAGTTGGTGGAGATTATTTTCTCATATAAGTTCTCTGCCCCTTTGTTTCTCTCTTCGCCTCCTCGGACACCCATAATGTGTGAAAGTGACTAAGGAGATATGACAACTAAATAGAATAGGATCCTGGAAAAGAAAAAGGATGTTAGTGGAAAGATTTAAAAGACTCATAAAGTTGATAGTTTAGTCAAGAACGTTATGTCAATGTTAACTGCTGAATTTTAAGTAATCAATTACATATGATGTTATATAAAATGTTGACCTTGGGAAGAAGTTGAGTGAAGGGTATTCACATACTATCTTTATAACACTGCTGCAAGTCTAAATTATTTCCAAATAAAAAGTTACATATATCCTATGGAAAAATCTAATTAATACACCTTGGAGATATCCTGTTCTCATTCCTACTTCTACTAGGTATATCGAGGTCCTTATCAATTCTTATATAAATTATTAAAATTGACTCAAATGTCCTCCAAGTCTCTTACTTGTCCTTCTCTACTCTCTATTACATCCTCCCAATACGAAAAAACTTTATCACATGCAAAAATAATTACAAAATATTTGCATAAGATTTTACAACAGTGTCCCTTAGCTTTCATTATCTAACAATTTTTTAGCTTCATTTTCTCTCTGCTCTCTTGCCTATGGCATATTTAATTGCTAATCTTTCCAGTTCCTTGAATCTGCCAATCTCTTTCACACCTCCGTTCTTTCACACCTGAGATTACTTTCGACAAAAATATTTTCTTCTCAATTTGTTAAGTAGACAATTCCTCCTCCCCCATAAAAAATTTTAACTCGAAATAACAGTTCCTAAAAGACTTTCTTGACATCCTTTGTGTAAATTGTGTTTTTCTATGGAACCCTGCACATAAATCTATTAGTGGTGGGGATCCTATCTTATCCATAACTCCTTACTTAGGGCTTGGCAATAAATATGTGTTCAACCAAGTTTTATTTAGAATGATGAAATAAATATTGAGAATAAATTCAAATGGAAAGTTAAAAGCAAATCTATAATAATTAATAAGAACATGAGGGAAAAGACTAACACAAAAAAATTAAATCATATGATTTTATAAAGACAATGCCCATTTAAAAGTTTCAAATGTTATTTGAGGTCTGGACTAAGATGCCAGAAACAATTAATAATATAATGTCCTAAAATGCACATAGCAGGAAAACATCATGTGAAGAAAGTGACCCCAGACAGCATTGTGCTGTAGAACTGTAGGCACTGCTGTGACAGAGCAATCAGATGTATGTGTTTGTGTGTGCACATTAGAGCTCTGAAGTCTGAGAATCAAGTATCAAATGTCATAGCTTTGCCTTCACTTTTTCAGAACCACAAGGACTCCACAATTCAAAGTGCATCTTTATTATCAAGGATCAGAGTCCCAGAGGATCCATTCTGAAGGCTTTTAAGGCTGCTATCGACTCTATTGGGACAACCTGGACAAGTCATTCATCTTCAGTGACTCAGGGTCAGCAAAGAAATTCCAGGGGAGTAACATGAAAGACATTTTATGTGAGGGGAAGAAGGGACAGATCCGGCCTGTTAAACCACTTTAAAACTGGCAATTTACAAACTGGTTCATTTCAGTCATTGTCAATAGGCAAGAGTTCACAATTTTTTAAGTTGACTTCTAAAAAGGAATTTTTTTGCCCCATTTACTATACAGTGACTGTCCTGCATTAAAGTTTATAAAAGTATTTATATGTAGTATTAAAATTCTGCCTCATATATGTATTTGGTTGCTTTACACATTGTATTGAAGAAAATAATGCTGAAAGTGTCAATGACCATGGCCATGGCAAAGCCTGAATTATTTGAATCTTTTCTTCTTAGTTTTATACAGTAAGGTTGCCATGGAAACTGGTAAAGGAGCTAAATTACTTGTTGATTCTGTATATGCCTTATCTTCTGTTCTGCTATTCTGATGCTTAAGTGAGAAACTGAAGAGGTAGGATTTTGCATCTTCATCTCCCTTTAAATGAAGAATATTTCCTTGTAGATTCTAAAGTTAGAAGTGCACGGTTTTTAAAAATTTTTTAAATACATTTTATATTACGGCACATTCTTTCAGTGACCTGAGTCCATAATTTCATTTTCATCACACAATTTTCAAATTTGGAGGAGCACAGAGTGGCTCATATTCCCCCAAATGCAGCAGCTGCTGAGGTAATACAATTGCAGTGTACCTGCATTCAAAGGTAGATGCCCAGAGTGGGTAGATATGGGATGGCAGCCAGTAATGATGCTCACTGCCTGATCTTAAGCACAATAGACTAAAGAAAATGTGATAGATTTTTTTCCAGATTTGATGACTGTCATTAGCAAAGGCAAGAAAAATCAGTGTCACTAATTATTTGCAGCAGCAATCTGCTGAAATGTAGTCATGGAATACCAGGAAGGGTGATGGACACAAAACAGAAAGGTAAGCAGTCTCTTAAGGAAGACATAATATGATTAACGGAGCTGATTCAGTGGCATAAGGGTTATTCTGGCAGTACTATTGAAAATACTAGAAATGGACAATAATAGGGTGAAGAGTGAGAGTCTATACTCAAGATTCAGTGTGAAGTTATGAATATTTTAAAAGTGAGCTAAAAAATGGTTCCTCACAACAGAGATCTTTGGTGGGAAAGGCGTATTATAGATTGTGTGTGAATTCTCTCTTTTTTGTGCATAGATCTCCCAAGGGATATCTGTGTGGATGTGATTTCTCAGTTTGGAAATTTATATCCCTAGAGTGAGAAAACTAACCATGCCAAGAAAGGCCATCCCAGGAGAGGAAGTAGTCTAAGGAGATGAAAACCACAGGGAATTACAAAGTCAACAATGTAGAAACGCAGGAAGTCTAACACTGGAAGAATAGATGCATAAAAGGATTATATATAAATTATATATAAAAATATTTTATATAAATTATTATATATTTATATATATAAACATACATATTTATTTGCCTCTGGATCAGTTAAAAGCAATGATCTAGACTTATATATACATTAATTGAGCTCAAAAACATCGCACTGAATATAAAAGTAAAATAAAATTAAGATTTACAGCATAAAAACATCAACATATATTATTCAGGAATATGCATCTTTAAATAAAACCATAGAAAGTAAATGAGAGAGATAAGAACAGAATTAGGAATGGAGTATAAAGTGGGAAAAATAAATTATGTAAGTGCATAGAAATGATATTTTTTCCAGTATATGGTGAAACACTCAATTTTGTCCTTAAAAAATAAACGCACTGATTTAAAAGGCATTTTGAATATTGAAAGAAAAAATAAAGATTTAACAAAAACAGAATGTTGTATACTGGTCTACTGTGGAGATGAAAAATGACCACAGGGAATAAGAATGCTCACATGAATTGAAATGGGGGCAGGGTTGCTGCATTTAATCTTAAGCAAAAAATAACAAGGAGACGAGTTTACCTCAGGGAAGCCCTCTGCCTTTTGAGAAGTCTCCAGGGAACTGAGGATCTTGGAAGAAAGATCTCAGAATTTTTATGATGTACCCTTCTTCCTTTCCTTTTGTTTTTTTTAATATGTTCGAATAATCTTCTGCCGTCTTTCAAAGAGTAAATCTGTCCTGCCATACTTATTTGAGGGAGAAGGCATGGACAGCTTTGCCTTAAGCGGAGCCCAGCTTAGGTTTGAGCAGGTTCACGACTCTAGTGCATCTGGCCGAGGAGGTTGGTGTGAGCAGAAATCCAACTGAGCTGTGCTGTTCAACCTCCTTGCCAGAGGTGAGGCCGCCTCGGTCCTGAGGTGCAGCCTTCTTCTAATATGTGCAAAGATGCTGAGAGTTTGCCAAGCTGCATACCTACAGAGCTGCATCCATTTAGAGAGGACCTTTTCTTTTAGTTGGCACCAAAGTATTAGGTGGGTTATAAATAGTCCTGGATTTAACCTGACCAAAAAAAAAAACCCAAAAGAAAAATTGTATGCTGATGGTTCTATGTAGATGTAACTTAGAGATATATTACTTCATATTATTATTAGAAAGTAAAAGAGGAAAATGAATTCCTTGAAGTTCAAGTGAAATTGTTTGTCCCACAGAGGGTTTTGGTCTCGCCTATGTCTGAGATATGTTCTTAGGTCTGTCTGAAACTAAAGAAAAAAATGGTTTTTGTTTTTTTATAATTTCTGTGTAGATTCTTTCACAATTTTTTCCACCTGTTTTCCAGAGACTTTATGGTACTGAGAAAAAAAGATTGGGAATAAAGTAAATTAGAAACTCACTTTTGAATTCTAAATCAATTTCTGCTTTCCATCATCATGAAAATACATTTCAAATGAATTAAAGAGAAAAAGTTAAAGGTATTATACTTTAGTAGGAATTTTTAAATAATCTTTGGCTACAAAGAGCCTTCCCAAGCAACATAGGACTCTCCAGAAGTCATAAGGGAAAGAATGATAACAAAATATTTATAATTTATGTCTTTTGCACAATGAGAGGTACTATTCAGTAAATTAGGCCAGTATACACTGCAAAAATATTTAGCACTTTTATAACAGAAAGGAATTAATTACCATAATACATGATGATATTTTGCAAGTTGATACAGAACAACACTGTCCAAGAGGAAAGTGTTGTCTGAACCCGGACTCTGCCAGAAAACAGAGCCAAGGGCAGGCTTAGACACAATGCTTTACTGTATGATGCAATCTCAGGGTAGAAAAATTGAGGGAAATAAGAAATGAGGTAGGGAGAAGAGAAGAAAATCAAGGACAGGCAATTCAAAAACCATGCCTATCTGACCAAGGAACAGAAAGAGAATGTATCTGCCTGCTCCATCCTGCGTCTTCTCTCCCATTTGGCAAGGTTCCTCCAAAAGGGAGTTAGCTCCTTATCCTTCTAGGTTGCATGTCTTGACCTGTTTGGGAAGTCAGTCCCATTCTCTGTGCTGTGCTTTGAACTCATGCAAGTCCTTTTGATGGAAGGAAGCAGAAACTCTGGGCAAGTGACAGGTGTACCTCAGGCCGCAGAGCCAGGGAGAGCTGCATAGACTTGGTTTGTTGCTTAGGTGGTTGATAGTTGAGCATGTTGGATGCAAGCGAGGCTAAGAGAACCTAATGAGAAATATATGACACAAATGGTCAAAGACAACGAACAGAAGAATTATCAAAGCACTGTAAAAATTGGTAGTATTCATATGAAAAGACACTCAGCTTCACTAAAATCAGGAAAATGCTATTTAGGTAACAAAGTATGTGTACATATCAGATTGGCAATATTTAAGAGTGACATCCACTATTAAAAAGTGTGTAGAAAAGAGTTTCCCTCATAGTATTAGAAGTAATATATATTGGTGCAGCTTCTTTGGAAAGCAAAACGCAGTGTATGTCAAATATTAGCTATATAACCATGGTTAACGGAAGACGTCAACATTAAGGAAGCTAGGGGAAGAGTTATATAGGAACTATTATCATTGCAACCCTTCTGTAAATCCAAAATTACTTCCAAATGAAAATTTAAATAAAGCTAAAAACATGTAATACATCCAATTAATCGATCAATTCTTCATGCTATCTATAAAATAATTAAACAAATATACAAATTCAAAGCTATGCAGCAATTCAGTAAAGATATATTTGTAATATCAAAAAATTAGAAACAACTAATATCTATCAAAAGTGGAATGTTTAAATAAAGTAGATTATCCATTCTCATAGTTTAAAACATGATGTGATCTGTGTGTAGTGTTGTGGAGTTGTCGCTAATATGGATTTTAAACTGTCAATGAAAGTTAGAGAAAACATATTTATTATGCTATTTATGTAAAATTTTATGTACAAAATCCACACAGAGATGTGGATGCACCTTAAATACATATTACAAATAAAAGAAACCACTCTGAAGTGATTATATATTGTATATTATATGACATATTAGAAAAGGCAAAACTATCAACAAACCAATGGCTATCAGGAGTTTTTTGGGTGAGTTATTAAACAAAAATGGAAAATTTTAGGGTAATATAACTGTTGAGTATAAGACTCTAATGGTGGACACATGACACTATGCATTTGTCAGGACCTATAGAACTTCACAGCACTGAGTGAATTTTAATGTATGCAAATTTTAAAAAGTCATTCAGGAGGTTGGGGAATCCCAGCATGGAATGCAGACTGTAAAACATAATCTAGCCATAACAGAAATTTATGCAACAACCTCACTAAAAGGGATGCGGGAAAGGTGCTGACTTTAGAGATGGATGGAGACTGAAAAACAACAGGCAAAAGAAACTGTATGTACGTACTATACTCTAGTTGATAAAGTCACTTTTTATGGTGATACAGGTTAACAATTCTGAAACCACTATACATGTATGCTGCAAGTGATTAAGTAAATGGATGGCAGTTTCTGACTGTTGGAGTGGGAAGTTAGAAGCAAGGGAAGAAGGGGAGAATGATCCATGTGGTAATGGGTTAGAGGGAAAGACATCAGTCTGAATTTTTGTTTACCTTAATATGGGTACCAATGGATACATATGGAAATATTTATAGATATGCGTATATACAACGTTTGCTATATACGTATACTTCCTTGCTTTATCAGCTGAGAGGGCCTAGAAGCAATGATACCCCAGGAGCAATGAGCCTAGAGCTGAGATCTTAGTTTCCAGTACTGTTCTCCAATAAAAGGAACCAGAGCTCTTTGGAGAAATCATTGATTTTAGAACTGGGGCAAGAAATGTACAAGGTGAATCTAGAGCATCTTGTAGCCCCAGAAAGAAAGGAAGTGCTAAAAAAGAAGAGAGGAGTGTTCAACCACAGTGACAGGGATATCTAAAAGGGGTACGAGAGCCAACTGAAAGAGACTAATGTCCAAAGCTGGAACAATTTGAGCAACAAAATTCATGAAGTAGTACTGGATTGTAACTCAATGTGTAAAACATCCATTCTGATGTAAATAAATGATTAAATAAGTAAATAAAGGCAGAAGAAACAAATCTCTTGTGCAGAAGAATTGTTAGTTATTCATGAAGATACTCTACCCTGGAGGACGTAAAGAATAACTACACATTTTAAGCTGGGCTGCACATAGTAACATCCAAGGAGTACAGTATGTGATGGAGAAAAAAAGATCAACTTTACAGTGGAGAAACCAGATAAACATTGCCTGCCTAATATCAACAGTGAAAAGTCATGTTGACAGTAAATACCCTTGATATGATGTGGTAAGAGTGGTACTTACCTCTGTGGTCTTCCTCACGAAAACTGATAACCCCAATCTAATGATGAGAAAAAGTATCAGACAAATCCCACTTGAGAGGTATTCTAAAAAATACCTGACAAGTACTCCTCAAAAAAAAAAAGTGTCAGTCAAAAACAAGGAGAATCTGAGAAACTGTCATGACCTAAGGAGGCATAATGACTAAATACAATGTGGTATCCTGGATGGGATCCTGGAACAGAAAAAGGACAGTAAGCAAAAACTGAGGAAATCTGATCTAAGTAAGGACTTTATTTAACAATAATACACCAATATTGCCCCATTAATTGTGACAACCTTGTCATACTAATGTAAAAATTTAATGATAAACAGTTTGTTAGGTATATAAGAACTCTGTGTATACCTTCCCAATTTTTTAAAAATATAAAAATATTCTGAAATAAAAAGCTTTACTTAAAAACTTCTATCAACATAAATTCTAGATATTTGTATATTACCAAATGAAATAAGCTCCTTTCTTACTCTGTTATCAAGCCCTTAAAGAACTGCTCCACTATGTTTTTCTTTGCTTTTATATCTTGAGTGCTTTAAATATGTTCAGTTAATTGTTTTTACTCTGAGTGAATTAATTTTATGAACACACACAAGTACTTAAATATCAACACACTGTGTTTAACAAGATATAGATTTTTTTTATTTACACCAGATATATCTACCATGATAAAGATTTATAAATTCAAAGTAAACATCAGAAATTGAAATATAGCTTTTATTTTGTTTGTTCTACTCACTCATTTAATTCTTTTTAAAATGAGCAACCTGCACCTTGAAAATTTAGCAACATACAACATACTTAATCTCATGTTTGATCAAGTCATTTTCTTTCCATTATTCCATTTTTTGAGTTTCACCATTTTGATGGGAGATTGGCATCCAGAAAAGTAAACAAAAAAGGAAAATAGCAAAATACATGCTTTATCTAAGGTCAAATACAATGTAATTGTACAAAACACTTGGTGGTTCTCCTACGTATAGTTCATTGACTGAATTAAAAGGTTGATTAAATATAGATAATCATAAGAAATGATACAAACTAACTCAAATATTTTATGTTAAACTAAAGAACATGTTTATTCATTTATTATTCTTCACATAGGCTCAAGGCCTTTTTTTGTAAGTGGGTCCACTGAGCAGAGTTCAGTTTTGCTTTCTTTGGTTTGTCTGTTTTGCTTTTGTTAACAATACCCATAAAATATCAACTATGATTTACTTTCTTTTCTTTAAAGTGGTAGAGAAATGTCCAGAAACTTTCAAACAAAATTGAAATCTCTTTCAATTTTGTGAAGTTCCCTCTAATCTTTTTTTACTGAGGTATAATTGGTATCTAATATTATATTAGTTTCAAGCATACAACATAATGATTCAGTATTTGTATATGCTGCAGAATGATCATAATAAGTCTGGTTACCAATGTCACCATACAAAGTTATAAAAATTTTTTTCTTTTGATGAAAAGTTTTAAGATTTATTCTCTTAGTAATTTTCAAATATGCAATACAATACTATTGATTTTACAAACTGTACATTACATCCCCATGAATTATTTATTTATAAATGGAAGTTTGTACCTCACCCATTTTGCTCACCCCTCAGACGCCCTCCCCTCTGGCAACCACCAACCTGTTCTCTGTATGAATTTGGTTTTGTTTTGTTTGTGTATTTCTTTTGTTTTTTAGATTCCACATGTAAGTGAAATCATAGGATATTTGTTTTTCTGTCTGACTTCCTTCACTTAGCATAATACCCTCAAGGTCCATCCAGGTTGTTGCAAATGGCAATATTTCATCTTATTTTGGCTGAGTAATATTCCATTATATATATACATATACACCACATCTTCTTTATCCATTCAACCATCAATGGGCACTTAGGTTGCTTCCATATCTTGGCCATTGTAAATAATGCTGCAATGAACATAGGCATGCATATATCTTTTTGAATAAGTGTTTTTGTTTTGTTTGAATAAATGCCCCAAAGTGGAGTTGCTGGATCATACATTAGTTCTATTTTTAATATTTTAGGGAACCTCCAAACTATTTTTTCATAACGACTGCACCAATTTATATTCCTGCCAACATTGCACAAGGGTTCTTTCCTTTACATCCTAGCCAACATTTACTTCTTGTCTTTTTGATAATAGCCAGTTTAACAGGTGTAAGGTGATATCTCATTGAGGTTTTGATTTGCATTTTCCTGATGGTTAGTGATTCTGAGCATTTTTCATGTGCCTGTTGATCATCTGTACTTCTTTGGAAAACATCTATTTAGATTCTCTGCCCATTTCTTAATCAGATTGTTTTTGCTATTGAGTTGTATGAGTTCTCTATATATCCTGAATATTAACCCCTTATTGAATATATGATTTGCAATTACATTCTCCCCTTTAGTAAGTTGATTTTTCATTTTGTTGATGGTTTCCTTTACTATACAGAAGTTTTTTAGTTTGATGTAGTCCAACTTGTTTATTTTTGCTTTTGTTTCCTCTGATTTTGGAGTCAGAAGAAAAAAATTATCGCTAAGACCAATGTTAATGAGCTTACTGCCTATGTTTTCTTCTAGAAGTTATATGGTTTCATGTCCTACATTCAAGTTTTTAATCCATTTTGAGTTAATTTTTGTATATGGTGTAACATAGTGGTCTAGTTTCATTCTTTTGCATGTGGCTGTCCAGTTTTCCCAGCACCATATTGAAGAGTCGGTCCTTTCCCCATTGTAGATTCTTGGCTCCTTTGTCATAAATTAATTGACTGTATTTGCATGGGTTTATTTCTGGGCTCTCTATTCTGTTCCATTGATCTCTGTGTCTGTTTTTATGCTAATACCATAGTGTTTTGAATACTAGAGCTTTGTAATATAGTTTGAAATCAAGGAGCATGAAGCCTCCAGCTTTGCTCTTGTTTCTTAAGATTGCCATGGCTATTTAGGGTCTTTTGTGATTCCATAAAAATTTTATGATTGTTTCCTCTATTTCTGTGTAAAATGCCACTGGATTTTGTTAGGGATTGCATTGAATCTGTGGATTGCTTTGGGTAATATGGCTATTTTAACTGCATTAATTCTTCCAATTCATGAGGATGGCGTATCTTTCATTTACTTGTGTCTTCTTCAATTTCCTTCATCTGTATCTTGTAGTTTTCAGTATACAAGTCTTTCATTTCTTTGTTTAAATTTATTCCTGATATTTTCTTCTTTTTAATTGTAAATGGGAATGTTTTCTTAATTTGTCTTTCTGGTAGTTCATTGTTAGTATATAGAAATGCAACTGATTTTTGTATATTGAATTTTGCACTCTGCAATTTTACTGAAATCATTTATTAAATTTCACACTTTTTTGTGGATGCTTTATGGTTTTCTGTATATAAAATCATGTCATCCACAAATAGTGGCAGTTTTACTTCTTCGTTTGTAATTTGGATGGCTTTTATTTCTTTGTCTTACCTAATTGCTCCTGCTATGACTGCTATGTTGAATAAGAGTAGGAAATGTGGTCATCCTTGTCTTGTTTCTGTTCTTAGAGAGATAGCTTTTAGTTTTTCATCATTATGATATTGACGGTGGGTTTGTCATATATAGCCTTTAATATGTTGAGGTATGTTCCCTCTATACCCATTTTATTTAGAGTTTTTATCATAAATGAATGTTGAATTTTGTCAAATTATTTTTCTTCATTTATTGAGATGATCATATGATTTTTATCCTTCATTTTGTTAATGTGGTATAGCATGTTCATCAAGTTGCAGATGTTGAATCATCCTTGCTTGTCAGGAATAAATCCTACTTCTCGTGGTGTATGATCCTTTTAATGTACTGTTGAATTTGGTTTGCTAATATTTTGTTGGGGATTTTTGCATCCATGTTCATCAGGGATGTTTGCCTGTAATTTTTGTTTTTTTGTATTGTCCTTGTCTTGTTTTGGTATTGGTATAATGCTCACCTAGTAAAATGAGTTTGGGAGTATTCCCTTCTCTTCATTTTTTTGGAAGAGTTTGAGAAGGATAGGTATTAAACCTTCTTCAAAAGTTTGGTAGAATTCACCAGTGAAGCTTCCTGGTCTTGGACTTTTGCTTTTTGGGAGGTTGTGATTACTGATTCAATCTACTTACTGGAAATCAGTCTATTCATATTTTCAATTTCTTCATGATTCAGTTTAGAAAACTATATGTTTCCAGGAATTTATCCATTTCTTCTAGGTTGTTGAGTTTGTTGGCCTAAAATTGTTTATAGTAGTCCCTTATCATCTTTTGTATTTCTGTAGTATCAATTGTAACTTCTCTTTTATTTATGATTTAATTTATTGGAGCCATCTCTATTTTTTTCTTGGTGAGTCTAGCTAAAAGTTTGTCAGTTTTGTTTATCTTTCCAAAGAACCAGCTCTTAGTTTCATGATTTTTTTTCTATTTTTCTTTTTAGTCTCTATTTCATTTATTTCCTTCAATAACTTTATTTATTTCTTTAATTTTTTCTTTCACTAACTTTAGGGTTCATTTGTTCTTCTTTTTCTAGTTCCTTTAGGTGTAAAATTAGGTTACATGAAATTATTGTTTCTTGAGATAGGCCTATATCTCTTTGAACTTCCTTCATAGAACTGCTTTTGCTGCATCCCATAGATTTTGGTATGTTGTATTTCCACTTTCATTTTTCTGAACGTATATTTTTGATTTCTCTTTTGGTTTCTCCATTGACCCACTGGTTGTTAGTAGTATGTTATTTAATCTCCACATATTTGTGAAATTTTCAGATTTTTTCTTATAATTGATTTTGTTTCATGCCATTGTGGTCAGAAAAGATGTTTGATACAAGTTCAATCTTCTTAAATTTATTGAGACTTAGTTTTTGCCCTAACATATGATCTATTCTGGAAAATGTTCATGTGCTCTTGAGAAGAATGTGTAGTCTGCAGTTTGGGGATGGAATGTTCTGTATATATCTATTAAGTCCATCTGGTGCAATATGTTGTCTAAGGCCAATGTTTCCATATTTATTTTCTGTCTGGATGATCTACCCATTCATGTAAGTGGGATACTAAAGTCCCCTACTGTTATTATATTGCTGTCAATTTCTCCTTTTAGGTCTGTGAATATTTGCTTCATATATTCAGGTTCTCCTATGATAGGTGCATAAATACTTACAAATGTTATATCTTCTTACTGAATTGACCCCTTTATTATTATGTGATGCCAATCTTTGTCTTTTATTGAAGTCTTTGCATTAAAGTCTATTTTGTCTGATATTAGTATAGCTACACCAGCTTCCTTTTGGTTTCCATGGCCTGAATCATCTTTTTCCATCCCTTCACTTTCAGTCTGTGTTCATGTCCTTACATCTGAATGTTCTCTTGTAGGCAAGATATAGATGGGTCTTGATAATTTTTTATCCATTCAGCCACTCTCTGTCTTTTGATTGGAGAATTAACCCATTTACATTTAAAGTAATTATTGATAGGTACAGGCATACCTCATTTTATTGTGCTTTGCTTTATTGTGCTTCACAGATATTGTGTTTTTTACAAGACCCTCTGCCAGCAAAAAGATTATAACTGGCTAAAGGCTCAGATGATAGTTAGCAATTTTTAGCAATAAAGTATTTTTTAATTAAGGTGTGTACATTGTTTTATTAGATGTAATGCACACTTAACAGACTACAGGATAGCGTAAACATAATTTTTATATGTACTAGGAAGCCAACTCATGTGACTTATTTTATTACAATATTCACTTTATTGCAGTGGTCTGAAACCAAACCCATGATATCTCTGAGGAATGTCTGTATGTACTTATTGAAATCTTAATTTTTTTCTGGTGTTTCGTAGTTCATCTCTGTTCCTTTCTTTTTCTCTTGCTCTCTTCCCTTGTGGTTTGATGACTTTCTTTAGTGTTATGCTTAGATTTCTTATTATCTTTTGTGTATCTACCAGAGGTTTTATCTTTGTGGGTAACATGAGGCTCACATGTAACAACTTATATATATAAACAATATATATTTATATGTACATATATATAAACAGTCAATTTAAACTTGATAGCAAGTTAAGTTTGAATGCATTCTAAAACTCCACATTTTTACTCCCCTATAATTTTACATTTTATGTTTTTGATGTCACATTTTACATTGTGCATTTCTTAATTAATAATTGTAGTTATAGCTATTTTTACTATTTTTGTCTTTTAATCTTCATACTAGCTTTATAAGTGATTAATCCACTATTTACTATATATTTATGTTTTATCAGTGACATTTTTATTTTCATGTGTTTTCCTCTTACTAATTATTGCCCTTTCTTTTCAGCTTTAACAAGTCCCTTTAACTTTTCTTGTAAGGCTCATTTAATGGTGATGAATTACTTTAGCTTTTGTTTGTCTGGAAAACTCTTTATCATTCAATTCTGAATAAGAACATTTCTGGATAGAGTATTGACTGAAAGTTTTCTCTTTCAGTCCCTGAATATGTCATGCTGCTCTCTCTGGCCTGTGAAGTTTCTGCTGAAAAATCTACTGATAGTCTTGTGGGGGTTCCCTTGTATGCAAAAAGTTTTTTTTCGCTTGCTGCTTTTAAGATACTCCCTTTATCTTTAACTTTTGCAATTATAATGTGTCTAGATGTGGATCACTTTGGGTTCATCTTATTTGGAACTCTCTGGGCTTTGTGTAAATGAAAAAAACTGATTTTTGGACAGCCACAACCTACTTTTGGTAAGATGCAATTAACTGGTGAAAGCATTAAGTGATCCAAAAGCCAGCGGGGTAGTCTGTAAGTGCAATTGTTCGTCATGTTGATGATATGAAACGGAACTCTCATATATTGCTGGTGGGATGGTGGGATGGTAAAATGGTGCAGCCACTTTGCAAAACAACGTGCAAAACTAATAAAACTAGTTCAAGTTAAACATCAAGTTACCGTATGACCCAACAATTCCACTTCTAGGTATATACCCAAGACAGAGAAATGAAAGCATATATGCATTCAAAAACTTATACAAAAATGTTCTTAATAGTATTACTCATAATAGCCAAAGGATGAAATTAACATGAATGTCCATCAACTGACACATAAATAAATTTTTATAGCCATACAATGGAATATTATTCACCCATAAAAATGGAATGAAGTACTGATACATGCTATATTATGGACAAATCTTGAAAATGTTATACTAAGTAAAAGAAGCTAGACACAAAAGACCACAGATTGCAAGATTCTATTTATATGAAAGTACAATATGCAAAACTATTGTGTCAGAAAGTAGATTACTGGTTGCCAGGAGCTGGTGGAAGTGAGGAATGTGGAGTGATCGCTAATTAGTACAGAGTTTCTTTACTGGATAGTTAAAATATTCTGGAATTCAGTAGTCACGATAATTGCACAACTTTATGAATATATTAAAAACCAACTGAATTATACACTTTAAAATGGTGGCTTTTACTTTAGATTATATCTCAATAAAGATGTTATAAAGAAATCAGTGTAATTCATCATATTGACGGAATAGAGGAGGAAAACCAAATGCTCTTTACAATGGTTGCAGAAAAAGCACTTGACAAAATTTAATACTCATTTATGATAAAAACTCTAGGCACACTAGCATAGAAGGGAATTTCTTCATCCTGATGAAAGTAATCTTCAAAAACACTTCCAGCTGACACAATAGCTAGTGATGAAAGACTGAATGCTTTACCACTTTGGTTACAGATGAACAGCAATGTCCATGTTCACTTGTATTCATAACTGTACTGAAAATCCTTGAATGTGAAATAAGGCAAGAAAGAAGAAACAAGGAGATATAGATTAGAAAGAAAGAAGTAAAATTCTATTTTTCTGTCAACGTGATTATCTCTATAGAAAATAATAATGAATCTACAAAAAAACTACCAGTATTATTAGTGAATTTAGTAAGGTTGCATTATGTATGGTTAATTTGTAAATTCAAGTGAATTTCTATAACTAGGCTTTAACAGTTACAAATTAAAATTTAAAAGTACTAGTAAGAATAGTGTCAAAACATAGAGATTACTAAGATATAAATTTACTTACACGTGTGCAAGTTTGGTTCACCAAAACCAAAAAACATTTCTGAGAGAAACTAAAGAAGACCTAAATAAATGAGAGATATATGGAGACTCAATATATTAGCATATCAATTGTCTCCTAATTGATAATGGAAGTCAGGCAGCAATCTGAAGTAATCAACAGCACGTGCAATTATAATATTGATCCTGAACATATCACATTAAACAAAAATTTTAAAAATTATCTTTAGCACAATACAATTCACGTAAATTAAAAACAAAGGTATATTCACACAAAAATGTTTTTTTCAAACACATATGTATAACCCAAATGATTATGTTAGTTATACTGTAGGCTAGATCAAGAGATATGAAACTACACCCATGAGCAAAATATGACCAGACACTTTTTTTTAAATAGTTTTATCAGAACACAACTATGCTCTTCCATTTATGTTTGTCTGTATCTCCTTTCACACTAAAAGGGCAGATTTGGGACACGTTGTAGCGAAACAATGACTATATGGCTTGAAAAGCTGAACATATTAATATTTGGCCTTTTACAAGAAAGTTTGCCAATTCTTTTGCTAGACTATCGTGATACTTTGAAAAGACTCCGAAATATAATGGCTCAGAACAAGACAGTGTTTTTTATTTTACTGTATAGAGGTATACAGGCAGTGCAGGGTCAAAAACCATTTCTGTTGCAACCACCCAAATTTCTGTATCTTATGCTCTGCTCTCCTGTAGTGTAGACTAAGTTGCCTTCATCATCCTGATTGCAGCCGGCTGAGCAGGAGCGCATATATATTTCAGCCCCTGGGTAGATGGAAAGAGAGGAAGCAAAACGTAACCATGCTTCTTTTATGTAAATTATGTGAAAGTTGCACACGTTACTTTTACTCGCATTTCATTGGCAAGAACTTATTCCTATGACCATATCTACCTGCAAAAAAAGGCTGGTAAATGCAGACCATACTAAACCTTTGGGAACAGTGTTTTGTTAATTAGTTAGTAGAAGAAAAAGTGAGCAAATAGATATGGGGGAAAGTTACCAGTGACCACTACACACACATTCAATACTTTTTTTTGGTTCCCCAAACTGGGAAAAGGAAGAGAAGTTGAAATCACGGTTGAAAAAGAAAAACTAATAAACAAAAACGAGGCCTGGGGAAACTGATAAATTCTTAACCCATTTATATAATCAAGACTCGGGAATTGTTGACACCTAAGCTGTATCTGATTATCAGGAGGTCACAGAGCCAGTCTCCAATCTCGAGAAGAGTTTGGTATACTGGGTTGCAGGTTAGGGAGCTGGGATGATATGACAACTTCCTTCAGTGTGGCAAACGGAGCCTCTGTTTTAGGATATTTCCTCCCTCATGAGCAGTTGTCTGCCTCTATGGGGGAACTTTGGAAAAACTGGTAAGCTTGTACCTCTAAGTGTGAGCATGCTGTGTTGTCTCCTATTTAAGTAATTATCTTCCTAAGTTTCCATTTCTTTTGCCATTAAAGAAACACTACTTCCCTAACTATAATTGTTTTACTGCCAAGCATAGTATCATCCTGTTGTGATGATCAAACAAATACTAAATTAAAGAAAAAACTCTTTCTTAGAAGCAACTAACATAGTAAACCAATCCAGGAAAGCCTAATTAAGGAGAAAAGAGGAAGCAAAATTGTACAATTCTAGGATTGACCGAAGAGGTATAATTTTATAAGTGGAAGAGATAAAAGAAATTAGAAAAAAAATTTTGTTAAAAAATAATTTCCTGGATAATATAAAAATAATTAAATGGACAAAGGGAAATAACAGGTAATTCACAGAGGAGCAAAACCAAAAAGCTATTAACTTATATGGTGCTTCCCCTGATTGCTATTCAGGGAAATGCAAATTACAGCAAGAATCAATGTATCTTTCAGACTAGAAAACACTTAAAAAAAACACCCCAAACTAATACTATCCAATGAAAGTAAAGATAAGGTAAACAAACACTTTTATTAATTGCTAGTGGGAGTGCAACAATATCCATTAAATTCTAAAATACATACTCTTTGACTCTGAATTTCATTTTCGAGGAACTATCTGATTGAAACAAAAACACTAGTATATCAGGATATTTGAACAAGACTATTGTTGCAGTAGCCTCTATAGAGGCAAAAATTGGACAGAACTGAATGTCTATCAGTGCGAAAAAGATTGATTAAATTATGGTTAAAGCATATTAGTTGATGTAAATGCAACTATTAAAAATAATGAATCAAATCTATATTTATTTCTCTGTTACAGTCTTTAGGCCCACTTTTTGTCAATGCAAACAAAAAACCCAAGCCTGAAATTAATTTTCTATTTTTCCATTTAAGTTAATGTGGGAAATTGTGTGAAATTATTGTTTCACTAATTCAACTAGCATATAGTCCTTTCATAATTTGAAATTCAAGGAAGAATGAATGACTGGTAATCACAATTGGAAGAAGGTAGAATAGGTAGGGTAAGGCAGATAGATGGATAGGCAGAAGGTAAAGTGAGCAGGAAGAGTTTCACAGAGTTGTTTGTTATAAGTGCTCCTATTGAAGTCGCTTATAACCTCAATGCTAAATCCAATGGTCAATTTATTTCCTCATCATACCTACCTATAAGCAGCATTTGACACAGATGATCACTCCTTCTTTTTTGATAGACTTTACTTGGCTTTAGATGTCATACAGTAGTCCCCTCTTATCTGTGTCTTTGCTTTCCACCATTTCAGGTAACTGCAGTCAACTGCAGTCCAAATATATTCAATCAAAAATTCTGGAAATAAACAATTCATAAGTTTTAAATTGCATGCCATTCTGAGTAGCGTGATGAAATCTCACACTGACCTGCTTCTCCCTGACCAGGACATGAATCATCCCTTTGTCCAGCATATCCATGCTGTATATGTTACCCACTCCTTAGTTATTTAGTAGCCATCTGGGTTATCAGATTGACTCTCGTAGTATCGCAGTGTTTCCATTCAAGGAACCCTTATTTTATGTAATAATGGCCCAAAGCACAAGAGTAGTGATGCTGGCAATTTGGTTATGCCAAAGAGAAGCTGTAAAGTGCTTCCTTTAAGTGAAAAGGTGAAAGTTTTCAACTTAATAAGCAAAGAAAAATACTGTATGCTGAGGTTGCTAAGATCTATGGTACATTTTATTACAGTATATTGTTATAATTGTTCTATTTTATTGTTAGTTGTTAATCTCTTACTGTGCCTAATTTATAAATTAAATGTTATCATAAGTATGTATGTATAGGAAAAAACTTGGTATGTATAGGGTTCAGTGCTATCCACCGTTTCAGGCACCCACTGGGGTCTTGGAAGGTACTCCCTCTTCCCCCAAGGACAGGAGGCACTACTGTATTTTCTTAACTTTTCTCTTACTTCATTGTTTATTCCTTCTCAATCTGCTTTGGTAGTTCCTTCTCTTGTCCTTAATATTCTAATGAGGAATATTAATTTCCCAAAGTTCGGTCTGTGTCCTTATACTATTTTTATCTATACTCATCCACCTGTTGATCTCATCTAGTCTTGTATCTTGTATACCATCTTATATATTAATTCCTAAGTTTATATCCATAGCGCTGACCTCTCTTGCGATCTTCAGACTCAAACACACAGCTACCTGCTTGACATCTCCTGAGATATTTAATGGAACCTCAATTTCAAAAGCAAACTACAGCTTAACCTCTTCTACCTCCCTCCCCCAAATCTGTTTCTCCTGCAGTCTCCCTCATCTCATAAATTGTAACTCTATCCTTCCAATTTCTCAAATTTATGATCTTGGAATCATACGTCATCTATCATGAACTTCCAAGAAATCCTTTTGGTTTCACCATGAAATGTCTCCAGAATTTGACGAGTTGGTGCACCTTCTACTTCCATTACTGTGGTGAAACCAACATAATCTCATACTTTAAAAAAAAGTAATAACCTTCTTATTTGTCTTTAGAGATCTATCGTTGTCACCCTTACAATCTAGTCTCAATAGAAAAACCAAAGTAACCTGCTATGGAGTGGATGTTTGTGCTCCCGGCCCCCAGTTCACATGTTGAAGCTCTAATCTCCAATGTGATAGTATTTGGAGATGGGCCTCTTGGGAGATGATTAGGTTTAGATAAGATCATGAAGATGAAGCACCCATGATGGAATTGGTGCCCTTATAAGAAGAAGAAGATGCCCCAGAGCTTCCTCTTTCTGCCATGTGACTATACAGCAAGAAGGTAGATGTCTACGTGCCAGGAAGCAGGCTCTCACCAGACACTGAAACTACTAACCCCTTGAACTTAGATTTCCCAGCCTCCAGAACTGTGAGGAATAAATGTTTGCTGTTTCAGCCACCCAACCTATGATATTTTCTTCTAGCAGCCCAAAATGACTAAGATATAATTCTTTCAAAATGTAGATAAGTTCATGTCACTCCTCTGCTAAAAACTGCAGTGGCTGGCCATTTCCTCACAGTAGAATCCAAAGTCCTTGCAATGTCCCCTAAAATTCCTCTAAGTCTTTAGGTGATGGGCTCACATTACTTCTCTGACTTCCTCTCCTACTTCTCTTTCCCTGGCTCTCAACTGCAGCCACACTGGCTTCCAAAAACTTCCTGAAACACACCAAGAAAACTTGCCTCTTTAGGACTGTGGTCCAGCTCCACTCTGCACCTAGAATGTTCTTGCTCCAAATAACTGTTTAGCGAACTCCCACGTCTACTTCAAGTCTTTGCTCAAACCTTATCTTCTCAATGAAGATATCTTTACTGCACTACTTTAATGCTGCATTTGTTCCCATTCAGTCTATCACCAGAACCTGTAAATTCTCTTGCCATGCTACTTATACTTTTTTCTGTAGCATTTATCATCTTGTAGCATATTTTATAATTTTCCTATTACATTTATTTTTCATTATCTGTCACCCATTAGCTAGAATGCAAGCTCCTCCAGGGTGGAGATCTTTGTTTTGTTCTTTGATATACTCCAAGCACCTGGAACAGTGCCTGGCACATAGTAGATACTCAGTATTGTTGGACAGGTAGATGGATGGATGAAGAGGGCAGGACAAATATAAGAGGAAGTTGTCAGTTATAATTATAAGTTCTGACTATCCCCAAATATGCTGAGATTCAACCCTTTTATTAAATGTGAGCCTTATGAAAAGATAATATGAATTTAGAGAAACTGTATAAACTGCTTACATTGTTCTATGAGGGATTACAAAGAACAAAAAAAGTATTTCTCAGGATAGGACTTGAATATTGTTTACAGCCAAAGTCAGAAAGAAGAACCTCTGCATAATTTTGCTTGGATCCAAAAATGTAAATTTACCACATATTTATACTGCATATTTATGTCTGCACTGCTAGACAATATTCCTCTCTAGTTATTTGAAAAAGCACAAAATTATAAAAGATGGAGTAACACACATTTATAAAATCAAAACAGTGTTCACCTTCAAGTGCATATCTCTCCATGTTTTGGGTAAGAAAAAGGAAAAGTAAATGGCATGCTCAACTTGTCTTTAGAATAGGATAATAGAGCTTTAGTTATTTTTAAATTATTTTTATATTAGAAATTTTTGTTAATTTTTATATGAACAGCAACCTTTGATTTCTCATACATAAGGAATCATACAATGACAACTGATAGATTATTTTCTTCACATTTAATGAGGTATAAGTAAAATATGATGAAAAAATCGGTTTATATTTGACAAACCCTTGTATTTGGCTCTTGATTCATTTGTCCTACTTCAAAAACAGTCAACTGTGACCTTGGGTACACTAAATCTGAAAAAGTATATTAAATATATCAATTCCATCTGTCAGAGCCAAAATCAGAATTTAACATATTTAATTTAACCACATAATGCTTTCTCTTCCCATTTTAACGCTTATCTTACTGATAAACTTGAGTGTAGAGCAAAGAGTGGGAAGCATGAGAGAAGACTATTCCCAGCTGATGATACAGCTGACAATGCATGCGGGCCACACAGGGGACTCTGGAATAGTTGTACCCTTGGGACTAATTTTACCCTTTGCAGAGCGGGTATTAACACTTAATCCAAGTTTAAGTATGCTACTAGGAGGAAATGGGCTCATTCATACCTCTTCAAATGTTTTATTACAGTACATATTCAGTAGAACGTTTGTGTGTGTGTGTGTTTTCAGCATGAGTGGTTTGCATTATTTGTGAGTGATTCTGAACATCTGAGATTCTGAGCATCTACACCATAGAGTTATTCCCAAATGAAAATTACTCTAGACAAGTGTGCTTGCTCCAGCAGTCGGTCAGTCAGAGTCCATCTAATTATTCAGTATCTGCATTTCAATGTTAATTTGTTCTTATTTAATATGCGATCTCTTTTCCTTCTCAAAACAGACTTTTGAGTTAGGTATGTTATCTCTGTTTTAATTAAGAAGTTAAAAACTATCCTGTTACATGCAAATTTTGGCATTTTCGTGATCTGAGCATATATTCTTCTAAAGTATCAACAGCCTATCATATATATCATGACTGAAACTTTACCATCTTCTCTACAGAGACAATTCTATGTGGTTTTCACTCTCTTCAAACTTCCCAACATACTGAGCACCTCAATTTGGAATATGATTGAATAAGCTGGTGAGAGAGAGAGAGAGAGGGAGGGAGCCAAGATGACAAATATATTCCTGGATTAGGTAATTAGGATAATGGCTTCACTTTCCTTGAAGGAAAAATATTACATACACGGGTACCTGGTTCATAGATTGTTTTATTCCATGGATTAACCCCATTAGCTTAATGCCAGAACTTCAGGGAAAGAATAAGAATTGTGGATCTCTTAGAGGCAAGACTGAAGAACCATGTGGCTGAAGAAAAGCCAGCTAAGCGGAGAGTGGAACAAGAAGGGTGAGCATAAGACAGGTGTGAGGGGAAATCAGGGTATAGAGCCTTCATAGAACATCGTTGGTGTTTATTTCCTTCTAAGTGTAATGAGAAGCCAAACAGTAAAATTAATTTAAGTTTTACTTATTGAATAAATTGGCAGAGACTACTGGAAAATTTAAGACAAATTGTGAGCAGAAATCTAGAATTAAATGCAGGGATTTTAGATTCCTTCCTCATGCTAAAAGCATAAATTCCTTCTCAATGACCAATCCCAGGAATTATAATGTAGTAAATTTATTTGAAAAGTTTTATAGTAACAAGTAATGATACATTATAACTAAGGATTGTACCCTTGCATTTAATTATCTCTACAAATATCATCTATTTTAGGCTTTAAAATCCACAGTGAATTATAAATCTGGCTTTTATCTCAAAAGGTTTATTATCATTATAAATTCATAGCATTCATTGTGTACAAGGGAATGGAAAATATATAGAAGACCCAGAAATTTCTTCCACATTGATTAAAAAGGCAAAAAGCAGGGGCTGGCCCTGTGGCCTAGTGGTTAAGTTCAGTGTGCTCCACTTCACCTGCCCAGGTTCAGTTCCTGGGCACTGACGATTGGGACTTACACCACTCACCAACAGCCATGCTGTGGCAGCAACCCACATACAAAATAGAGGAAGATGGCATAGATGTTAGCTCAGGGTGAATCTTCCTCAAGCAAAAAGAGGAAGATTGGCAATAGATGTTAGCTCAGGGTGATTCTTCCTCAGCAAAAAACAAGGAAAAAAAAAGATTTCTTTCCATCATGCTTTTTTCTTGTTTTTGTTTGTCTGAAAATGCATTTTGACTTCATCATTTTCTCTTATAATCTTTATTGACATATAATCCACATATCATAAAATTCATCCTTCTAAAGTGTATGATTCAATGGGTTTTCTTTTTTTGGTTTATTTACAAAGTTATACAACCACAACCACTATCTAATTCCAGAACATTTTTATAACCCTCTATCCATTAGCAATCACTCCTCTTTCCCCAACTCCTCAGCCTCTGGCAGCCACTGATCTACTTTCTGTCACTATGGATTTGTGCATTCTGTACATTTTATATAAATGAAATCCTGCGATATGTGCTCTTTTGCACCAGGCTTCTTTCACTTAGCATAATGTTTTCAAGGATCATCCATGATACAGCATGTTCAGTACTCCATTCCTTTTTATGAGTGAATAATATTCCATTGTATAAATATACCATATTTGTTTATCCACTTTTCAGTTGACAGGCATTAAGGTCAATCATGATAGTTGGTATGAGTAATGCTGCTATGAAGTTTAATGTACAAGTTTTTAGTGGACATATGTTTTCAATTTCTTTGGGTACATTTCTAAGAGTGGAAATGCTGGGCCATATAGTAAGTCTGTTTAATTGTTGAGGGCCTGACCAAACAGGATTCCACTTCTCCACATCCTCATCAACGCTTGTTGTCTTTCTTTCTGATTACAGCCATCCCAATGGGTGTAAAGTGATATCTCATTAGAGTTTTGGTTTGCATTTCCCTAATGACTAATGACATTATGCATATGTTCATGTGCTTATTGGCCATTTGCATATCTTCCTTGGAAACAAAATCTATTCAAATCCTTTGCCAATTTTTAAAAATTGGGTTATTTATCATTTTATGTTTGAGTCATAAGAGTTCTTTACATATTCTCCCATACTGCAGGTTGTCTTTAATTTCTTATTCTGTTCTTCGAAGCACAAAAATTTTAAATTTTGTTGCAGTCTAATTTGTATATTTTTTTCTTGGTTGATTGTATTTTTAGTTTCATATAAGAGAAAAGGTTCCCTATTCCAACATAATGATTTATGCCTATAATTTCTTCTAAGTGTTTTGTAGTTTTAGCTCTTACACACAGGTCTTTGATCCATTTTGAGTTCATTTTTCCTATGGTATGAAGTTTTTGCTTTTACGCTCTTTATATTATCTAGAGAGATCTTAAATTTCTTATTCAGTAATAGCATGGAAGATCTTAAGCCCTTGATCCAATGATAGAAACTATTGCTGACTTAGTGTTTATGTCACCCCCAAAATTCATATGGCTAAAGCCCTAACCCCAAATGTAATTCTGTTTAGAGACTGGGCCTCTATGGAAGTAATTAATGTTAAATGAGGTCATAAAGATGTGGCCCTGATCCAATAGGATTAGTGTCCTTGTAAGAGAGACACCAGTGAGCTCACTCTTTACTTGTGCATGCACTGAGTAAAGGCCATGTAAAGAAATGGTGAGAAGGTGACCCCTGGAAGCGAGTAAGAGAGCCTTCTCCAGAAACTAAATGGGCCTGAATCTTGATCATGAGCTGCTAGCCTCCAGAGCTGTGAGAAAATACATTTCTGTCACTAAGCCATCCAACCTGTGGTATTTTGTTATAGCAGCTGAGTAGACTGATACAGAAACATTGTGCTGTGTTACTGCTGACGGTAACCCAATTCTGCTCACTCAGCTGACCCACAGTCAGTTATGAGTCCTCTCCATGTGAGCTCACACATTTAGCGAAATGAAAAATAATTTTTTCCTCACAAAATGATAATGATATTTTGAAATTACTGAATTAGACTTGCTACACCAAACACCAAATCTGGAACTACTGGTATTTTACAAGATTTTTAAGCTGAGAAAGTCTTTGGCCATTTTCTCAATAAATCTCAGGACTTCTCAAATGAGAGGTAAAATCCTTGGGAGAAAAAGTGGCCTAGATAGTGAAAGTTTCACATGGCCCACGTGGAGCAAACACAGTTCTAGAAGAGAATTCCAGGCTTTTCTGTAATATACCCTTTTGACTTTCAGTAACGAGGGTCCTCCATTTCTAGAAGCTTACTAGGACATAGTCTATTTCATTTGTTCCTCACAATGTTTATTGCAATGCTTCCCCATTCCCACTTTTTGTTTTTGTTTCTTTTCATTGCTATCATCTTAGTTCCTATTCTGGTTTTTCCATGTTAGGATGGCTGTCTGGCCTGCTCACTGGTCTCCCTGCCTGTTCTATTAGTCCTATATATGCCATTATGCACACAGGTGCAAATTTTATATTCTTAAAGCTTAAAGCTCATTATGGTAGTTAGTTACTTAGAAGCCTTCAGAGTTTTCCAGTATTTAAAAGACTTACAATCTCCTTAGCCTGATATTCTAGGCCCTTCATAACTTTATCGTAACCTTGGTGCATCAATATTCATTTCCTTTATCTCGTTCTGTCACTTTGTATCCCCATTACTCAGGGGTTCTCGACTAGGGCTCATTCTCCCCCGGGGTATATTTAGCAACATCTGGAGACAATTTTGGTTGTCACTACAGGGAATGGACTGAGCTACTGGCATCTAGTAGGTAAAGTACAAAAGTGCAGCTAAACATCCTATAATGAACAGGACAGTCACCCATAATAAAGAATTGTCCAGTCCCAAAAGTTAATAGTGCCAAGGTTGAGAAACCCCTCTAACTTAAGTCTTAGCATGCTTTCTTCTTTGATTGACCCTTTCTTCTTTGCTCCATATCTTATCTATTCTTCAAGATTTAACACAAGTTCTTTATGAGGTTGTCTTTGAAAACATCAGCCCGTTGAGATAATTCCATCTTCTATATCCTGTAATCTCACATTTTTTGTTGGATCATTTGGCACTGGTCACATACTATGCTGGTACATCAAACTCAAACTTTTATATGTGATATGTATCTTTGAAAATATAGTCCAAGCACTTTTAGCAAAATCACAGATTGAAAAGTGAAAGTCTTATTTTGATTACAAGTATTCTCTAATTTTATCCTGCTAGAAAATAAAAGTGTGAAATTCTAACATACTTCTGAAAATCATATTCATTTTTACACTCCTATTAATGATTCTAATGATGGAGATGAATTAATTTTAAATAGTAATTAAAGTAGATAATAAAAGTAAAAAGAGCATTTCAGTTAATATATATGACTACTGGCTTTTCTTTCATTTATTGGTAATGCAGATTATGTCTGTTTATTGCCTATGAAGAAAATATTTTCTGATTCTATCCAGAAGTTTTACTTTGATTTGAATTAAACTTTCCTTATGGGTTGAGGATGCTCCAAACATTTTACACATAATTCTTAGTTTGTAGAGAGAAGGAATCTTTTTTTCTCATTTTTTAATGAATACAAAGAGTGCATTTTCAAACTATACCTGCTTCCTCTATTCCTGCTGTAAACCTTACTCTTTCAGTATTTAAATTAGCTGCAATGCCGCCTGGCAATTTTACCCTAAATAATGTTCTGTCTTTTCTCCTTCTTTAAGTGTTTGCTTATGACAAAGAAAGCCTTAGAAAGAGAAATATGTATAATGATGGCATTTTTCATATGTATTTTAAAGGCAGGGTGACTCTTCGTGCAAATCTATTCAGTAAAAATTTACATGATGGAAAATGAGGAATAAACTACTGCTTTTCTGCATCATGAAATCCATGTACTGTTTTATGCAGTAGTAAAACAGATGACTGCTTCAAATAATGCACTTGGATGCCAAGCAAATATAAATAGTACCTTACCTGCTCCCAAGTGCTAGGCAGCTCACTTGAGTAGACAATGGAAGAAGAAATTAAACTCATCTGTGGGGTTTTGTTTTGTAAAGACATATCTGGCCTTTGTGCTCTAGAGGATCTGACCCTGGGCATGGAAACGTATATGTAGAGAATCCCTGATAATTAAGAGGCACATTGATTTTATTAAAACTATTTTTCTCCCTCTTTCGTAATTCAGAGAAAACCTTTTTAATTCCAAGTCTGAGTATAAGCCTGTCGATCTTCCCTAATTAGCTTAAGGAAAAAGGTCTATATCACTAAAATAGGAAAATAACTGTCAAATACACTATTCAGAAATAGATGTATGCAAATTTTTCTCCCACAAAGTATAATCAGACGCATATAAGTAGAGTTGGTTTGTTTGTTAAAACACACGGGCTTTCAAACCTGTGCACAGATCATTTTGTGTCTCGTTGGCGTTGGAAAGCTTTCAGATGCTATTTTCTTTTCTTAATGTAAAGAGTGTCTGAGCTCATGGAGGTAAGCACCATTGCATGACCTAGAAAACCTAGATATCTTAGCCTTATAGCTTACGTTATCAAGGGAAAACCTAAATTACAATGTAATTTCCCCTACATAGGCTACTGATTCTCCAGAGCACAAACTGTGAAGCCCTTTAGTTCTTCATCTCTTTGGCTCTCCCAGTGCACCGCCCCCCCCCCCCCCGCCCCGAGCTCCACCACAGTTGATGGGATCAGGCCCACACAGACCTCACAAATCAAGGAAAAATCCAATCCTGAATTTTAAAACTGATCACTACTCAGTACTTTCCTGACTGATCTTAATTCTTGGAATCCCTCTCATTATTTTTCTAAGAGTTTATATACATGACTGTTTTACCTGTTACAGATAAAGTTTTAAATTAAAAAAAGTAATAGAATACATATTAGTATTGAACTATTACTATTTAACTTTATTTCATTTAAATTCCATTGTAACATTGTTCTCTTTTCAGGTATCTGGGTGTATTAGTGTTTATTTTTTAGATTTATTTAAAAATTTCATTTGTTTCTGCTATCATAACCTGGCCCAAGCACCTTACAAATATTTTCTCATTTAAAACTATTACTATCTCCATTTTACAGAGAGTGAACTGACACAGAGAGATGCTACGTCTCTGCTTAAGCTAATAAGTGATAGAGTCAGAATTTGCACCATGCGATTTAGTTCACTAGTTTGTGACAAACAAAATGATCTTTTCCAAATGTATTGCGTGTTAAAATATTGCATTGCTTTTGAATATGACCATACCTCATATTATCTATTTCAAAAAACATTTCCCTTGAAAAAATTTATATGACTCTTTTTGAAGATATTATTATTAGGGCTTTTTGCTTAAAGTGCTACATGCAAACCAGCAAAGTGTTATAATGAATGAAAATAACGATAAAAACTTTATTGGCGACATACTTTGAATGACTGGTACTAAAGAAAAAAAGACATAAGCATAATACTGCTAATTTTTAAGGTATTTTATTATGAATAAGTAATCCTATTTGAGTGCTAGGAAAGTACCGGGAAAAGCACTGGTTTCCTAATAGGGAAACTATTACAGTTCAAATATTTCATCTATGACTTACACAGATATGCCTTTCATTTTGTTGGCATTTAGTAAATAGGTTAATGAAATGTCTCACTGTTGAGGGCCAGATTTTTAAAAATATTTTTGAAAACAGAATCTGTTCACTATATTTCAAGCATATAAGCAATTTGTTCAACCTGGAACAACTTACGCCCTCCTGAATGTCAAAATTCAATCTCCCTAATCTTTAAATTTTAGTTTTATAATCCCTTTCCTGTAATATACATCCCCAGATCAATACAACAAAGCTACAATCAAAATAAATACCAACTTTGACACTCATCTGTATATAAAATGGAAAGACTCAAAATTCTGTTGAAGTTGTCAAATGTTATATAACATGTCATATGATCTTTATCAATAAACTCTAAGTACCTTTAAAACATGAATCCAGGCTCCTATTTCCTTTAACAATTAAGCCAAGACTTGGTATAGCACTTTATATACAGCAATTATGCATAGAAGAAAAGGGTAGCATACAGATGATGAGCTAAAAATTGGGGAAACACTCTTCATGTCCTTAAATACACCCCATCTCCTTTCTCTCATCCAGTACACCCGCTGACATTCATAAGTGAAATACAATATTCTTTCCTACCTGGATACTGATCTTTTAAAATACAACTCGAAACTTACATTATCAAAAGGGTCCAAATTAAACTGAGTTGAAGCCCAAAATACCACATGCACACAATCTTTTAACAGTGTGGTCATTGAAATTCATCTAATGTAAGTTTATGTTAATTTTAAGACACATTCCAATTTCAGAGAAATTAAAAGGTGAAGATGGAGTGTCTTAGAATTGAAGAAACCTATTAGCTGTGTTTCTGTGGATTAGTATACCATTTCTCGCACATCTATTTTCTGTATATGTATATATATATATATATATCTCAATTGAATATATACCTAACTGTGTATTATCCATCAGGTCACGTGTACTATCAATTTACATGGAAAACACATTTCAGAATGCCTATGTCTTGTTTTTATTAATTGCAATTTAAAATTAAATCCACATACAGTATATGAGTTATCCAATAGTATAAGAAAAAACAGTAAAAATACAAATTGTTGTGTGCAGGACCTAAAAATAAGTTTTCTCCCTCTCAAAGACGTACCTGTAAAAATTGTAACAACTATTACTTTTTTAAAGAAACAATAAAGTTTAATCAATAAAATATATACTTACAATGAGTTTTAATGAGCTAATATTGTATTTTTTCCAGGTAATTAGTCCAGGCTATAAAAGAAATACTTCAATAAATTATAAGTAAATACATTTTAAGTTTCTGAAATCCCAGGTGTTATTTCAACATAAGACATGAATATTTTATTGTCTACTTCATATAGTTGGATAAAATGGCTCAGCTTTATGAAAATATATTTTCTTGATTGAGAAAATTCTTTATCTGAAAAAAGAATTGTCCATAGTATATGGGAAATGTATACAGTTCTAGGCCTTCCTCTCTAAATTGACTGAAGTTTTTGCTTGAATGCCATCTTTTTTAAAAATTAATATTCATTTTTTAAGAGAGGGGCCAGCCCTGTGGCATAGTGATTAAGTTCGGCACGCTCTGCTTGGGTAGCCCAGGTTCACAGGTTTGGATCCTGGGCACAGAACTACACCACTCATTAGCCATGCTGTGGTGGCAACCCACATATAATGTGGAGGAAGATTGGCACAGGTGTTAGTTAGCTCAGGGCTAATCTTCCTCTGCCAAAAAAAAATTAAAAAGTACAGAGAGTTCCCTTATACACTTTCTCCAATTATTAGCATCTTACATTAGTGTAGTACATTTGTTAAAATGGATGAGTCAATATTTATATATTACTAACTAAAGTCCATGGTTTACACTGGAGTCCACTCTTTGTGTTGTGCATTCTATAGATTTTGACAGATTATAATATCATGTATCCACCATCACAGTATCATACAGAATAGTTTCACTGCTCTAAAAATCCCCTGTGCTCCACCTGTTTATCCCTCTGTCCTACTGAACCATTGATCTTTTTACTGTCTCCATAGCTTTGCCTTTTCCAGAATGTCATATGGTTGGAATCACTGTGAAGCCTTTTCAGATTGTCTGTTTTCATTTAGCAGCATATATTTAAGGTTCCTGAATGTTTTTTTGTGACTAGATAGCTCATTTCTTTTTATTACTGAACAATATTCCATTGTACAAATATGCCATATATTTTTATACATTAACCTATTGAAAGACATCTTGTTTGCTTCTAAGATTTGGCTGTTAGGAATAAAGCTGCTATAAACATTCATGTGCAGGTTTTTGTGTAAATATAGGATTTCAACTTATTTGCCTAATTACCAAGCAGCCCAATTGATGGATCATTTGGAAAGAGTATGTTTAGTTTTGCAAGGAACTGCCAACCTGTCTTCCGAAGTGGCTGTGCCATTTTGCATTACTGCCAACAAGAAATAAGAGTTTCTGCTGCTCCACATCATCACCAACATGTGGTATTGTCAGTATTTTGGATTTTTCCATTTTTGTAGATGTGCAGTGTTATCTCATTATCTTAATTTGCAATTCTTTTATGACATATGGTCAGCATCTTTTCAAGTGCCTACTTGTCACCCGTATATCTTTTTTGGTGAGGTCTCTGTTCAGGTATTTTGCCCATTCTTTTATAGAGTCATTTGCTTTCTTTTGTTTGAGCTTTAAGAGTTCTTTGTATATGTTGGATACAAGTCTTTTATCTGATATGTGTTTTGCAAGGATTTTCTCCCTGTCTCTGGCTTGTTGTCATTGTCTTAAGCAACTATTACTTTTAACAATAATATTTTAATATTTTGTATAGCATTTGCAGAATTAGTTTTTAACATTGTCAATTTGTGTTACAACTAAATTTAGAAACATTCGTTTTATTCACTTGAGAACACTTGCATCTTCCCAAAATTAACACTGACTTAAGAGACCATGGGCTTTAGCTAAATGAGGTTTTAACATTAAAATCCTGGCAGTTACAATAGTTGGAAATCTGGCCACCCGCAAAAGTGAAAGTGAATAGTAATCCAATAAGATTGTCATTGTAAGGTATTTATGGCCTTCATTTTTTATGCTGGTTAGGGAATACGCGAATTAACCAAAAATACTCTCCTGGTAGGAACATTCACCAGAAAGGAGTTTTAACTCTGAAGCTGACAGCATTAATCATGTTGTTTTTTTTAAGAAGAAAGACCCTGGTAACTTTGACTTTAACTCTGCTTCAGTCTTATTCATGCTCTTCAGGGACTTTCAGGTTGTAGCTTAATTATAATAAGAAACAAATGAGGAAATTTATAAAACATTTTATAGAAACAGGAGTTGATTCAACCAATACAGAGAAGACATGACAAATTTGGGAGTAATTTTCAACAACTTTACCTGCCAAGACTGTGACCCCAATTTAGAGGGACTCTCAACTCCATGCTTAGAAGTAACTGTCAACCCAGGCTAGAGATTCTCCAAAGGTGGTTTCTTTCTTGTACAATGTTTTAAACATTATTGAATGTGTTGAGACATTAAAAAGAAATCAAGAGGTTTCATATTAAAATTAACTCTTCCAGAATCCCTCTTAAATTAGTCACTCATGACAAAGTTCTGTGGTATGAGCAATCACCACACTCTTTAGACAGGCTTCCCTACAACTTGCCATTGAAACTCCATTCCTACCCCATTACTCACCCATCCCTTCACTCATTTTGCTACCTCCAGGCATCTGTAGATATTTGATTTTGCAATCCCTGTCCTTTATACCACATTTTACTAATAGTCTCTTGAATTCTAAAAATGAGAGAGGTTTTCAAAATTTGAAATTTGGCCTTGAGGTACTATTTTTCTAGAAAATAATTTATATGTGTCAAAGTCAGCCTGACCATTTGATAACTGAATAACAGTATCTACATATGGAAATTCACCATGTTCAGATGCAAACATCAAATAAATACGTATAATCTCATCAGCTGTGCATAAATTGATCAATTTTAGTGGGAAAAGACTTTTTAAAAGGCAATGCCATCATAACAAAAATTATGTTCATTTAGTAGTCCATACATAGTTCAGAATTTACAAAATGGAAACAGACATAATTTGTTTATTCAATTATTATTTACTGAAGACTTATTTTAGGTCAAGTGCTTGGAATAAAGAAATGTAAAGATGCTAAAAATGACCTTTTCTGGAAAGCTGTGGTGTACTTTGTAATTTTCTTAGGAAATCCAGTATCTGATTTTTTTAATGTAAAATATTAGTTGAGATTGTCATTCTAAACCTCAGGGGTATTCTCTTTATTGAGGCATTTTTCCCTCAAACTGCATTTTTCAGTGTACGTTTATTACCTAGCAACCAAACCATAAAAAACTAATGTTAGATCTTAGATTGATAGGGTTTTTTGCTAGCTGTAGTATAAAATATTTTTTATGATGAAACCCATAGAAATTTTCTCCACAACAACAAAGGATTTAAGAATTATTGTACCAGCTTGCTCACCTCAGGAAAGCACATTTCAGCTTTCAGGCGTTTCTGATTGATATTCTTTGAAGTGCTGAAAATACCATGCTAGTAAATGATACCCTACAGGCTAAAATCATCATTTCATCTGTAGAACTACAGGCCAACGTCGTATAAACCTTCCTGTGACAGACTGACTACATCCTACTTGGTGTCAATGACAGCATCATTTCGGGTCATGGTGGAAGGCTCAACAAATGCAGCCAGTGAGAGACACTTACCATGGACAATGCTTTCCATTTAGCTTTTTTTTAGATATTTGTGAATCTTGTGAAATCTTCTGAAGCCCTTTTACTCCTAAGATTGACTGCCACTTTGAAATTTGTTTTATGACCTCAAAACACGGTTAGCATCAACCTTGAGAGGCAGTGTACTCAGTGGTCAAGGCCTTGGGCTCTGAAGTCAGTTTGGCTGAAGTTTAATCATAACTCTTTATATCCAACTGTGTGACCTTTGATGGGTTATTATTTAAACACTCTGTACCTTAGTATCCTCATTCATAGAATGGAGATGATTATAGCACCTGTTTCGCAGGATTATTTGAGATTAAAATGAAGTTACTCAGGTAAAGCACTTAGAATGGAACACAGAGTAAATAATCAGTAGACGGTAACTCTTATAGTTATGAGATTTATTTATCTTTCTAGAGAGTCAAAGATCTGAGTGAGACCTTGGTGCTTGGTGACATTGGCATTTAATGTGTAATAACTTCCTGTACCATTTCCAAGCAAGAGTAGTTCTTTGAAAAGCTTTCTGCTATCTTCAAATCTCCAACTCCACATTTTACTTTACATTAGTTTACCTTCTGGCCTACTTTACTGAACCCACTGAGGCTTTCTGAAGGGAAGTCCTTCAAAGCCCTATTTTCCATTTATAAATGTTTCTGGGCCATTGTGTTTCTACTGGAACTTTGCTATTGATGTTAAGGAAGAACATTCCTCCTTTCTTATCAAAACCAACTACTCTGCTTGTGCTCTTGATTTTGCTCTCTTTCCTTCTCTGAATTCACCAAGAATTTACTCACCTTTTAGCAGCTATAAACACTCTAATTGTCCCCCAACTCACTCCTTTTGTCCAGAGTAACTGTGTGTCCAGAATTCCAAGGACAGTCTTACTTTTGTAGCTGTTGTAGATCAATTAGCATGGTTATTGTTATGCATCTCCTTTCAATAGTGTCTCAGTTTGTACAGTAAGTTGAAGTGTCATCCTATTGTAAGCTGCAAACGCACCTATGCCTTCCTTTGGCCCCCAAACCAACCATCAGATGTGAAGATTTGTGTTTTCTTTAATACCTGATCTCCCTGTCACGATTCCCGCTTCCATTCTTCTCTGTCTTTTGAATAACTCCTCTTCCTCCTCTAACCCCTAAATATAGACATTATGAAGTTTGCCACTCACCATTCTTTCCTTTCCTTTTCCTCTCTTCTCTCCTTTCTTTTTACTCTCGTCAATATTTCAATCACTCTCTCTCTGCTTGGGAGTCTCCAATATATTTCTCTATTTCCAAACACCCTACTGATTCATGGTCCTACATGCTTACCTCATGTTGTATATCTTACTCTATATATCATGCCTGCTCTTCAAATCCAAATCAGGTTTTCAGGACTTTTAAATGTAGATTAATCAAATAGCCTGACACCTGGTCTCTAATGTCTTCTTTTTCTACTTCGCTCTTACTTTACTGCAGAATAATTTCTCTGAAGCTCAGATTTCATAGAAAAAAAAACATCTCCAAAACGTCATCCTGAAATTCAAAGCCTTTAATAATATGGCCCAAACCGGTTTTCAAATGTTTCGTTGTAGAATCGCATCTGGTAGGATTCAGTTTTATTCTGTAGTATTTGAATATAGAAATTTTTTTTAACATACTCTGTTTTGGGAAGGGGCCAAGCAGGCTAAGAATTTTTCAGATGCTTTAATAAAACACTTGTGAATTTTTAGGATTTTGGACCTAGGAGACGGATGAAATTAGGGATTCTGAACAGTTAAATAGCTTAGTAATACCAGAGCTTTGAGGAAATGTGCACTATGAGATTTTACAAGTTGTAGCGATGACAGAGAGAGTTCTTTGTAATGTTAAACATTGTGAACATGCTGAATTGTACATGGATGGTTTCTGACCAGCATGTTAGGAGCAGTCTAACCAGAAATCATACAGAATATTTCTGTATGATTTGACATAGTGAATACTCTCTCATTTCCTCAATTGGCTTTCAAGATACAATACTCTTCTCATTTTTTTCTTAACTCATTGACTTCATTGTTAGTTTTTCCTCCCAAGGCATTCAGTCTTGGTTCTCTTCTTTTTTCCCAAATTGCTAGCGTAGATAATCTCATCAAGTCTTACGGTTTAAATGGAATCCACATGGTAAGAACTCCAAAAGTAACTCCAGTGCTGAGATGCAGAGTAACAGAAACAACTTTACCATAACTTCTCAACCTTACCATACCAACCCGAGCAACCATAACTTCACAACATTTCTATTTGGATATCATCTTCCTCAAAGAATTACTTCACTCTATTACAAGCCATCATTATCTTCCATCACTCTGTATCTGTCTCTCTGCTTTATTTTTTTATATAGAACTCATTATAACCTCACATTTTTGTATTTATTTACTTGTTCATTGTCTTTCAATAAAATATACTTTCTATGTAGAATTTTATTGATCTTAGTCCAAAAATATCAATAGTACTGATTATGAATTCCTGGCACACAGTAGAGACTAATAAATACTTTTTGAAAAAATGTCAATGAACTTTGGGTGGTAGGTTTTCTTCAATATGTATCTTGACATTATCACAAAATCTATGTCCTATAAAGGGATATGCCTTACTCAGTATGGAATCTCATGAAATGCTTGTTAGAAATTTGAGTTAAGGTAATATGTATAATAATTGTTGAATCTAGGATTTAGAACAAGCCATAAAAGATTAACAACTCATATGCTACAACAATTCTTTTCTATAACATCTTCTAAGCTGATGTTTGAACAACTTCATTCTTGGGACCCACTATCT
Organism: Equus quagga; assembly: GCF_021613505.1. Classification (NCBI taxonomy): domain Eukaryota; kingdom Metazoa; phylum Chordata; class Mammalia; order Perissodactyla; family Equidae; genus Equus; species Equus quagga. Next base: position 82,810,315 of record NC_060269.1, read on the forward strand.
CCCAAGGTAAGTCTTAACTATTAGAAAATTATTTCATACTTTTAGTTACCCACTTATTAAATACATATTGAATTATCTAAGATCTGGATGCAAATGTTATCAACATATTGGTCTTCATTTATCTTTAAAATGTCTCTCTATTGAAGTCAATCCATTATATTTCCATACTATGGTTAAGAAAATCTTTTCTTTAAAAAACAATTTTCCATATTTCCTGGAGGACACAGGATGGTTAAGTCGACACACTTGACACTTTTACTCAGGGACATTTGACATGGCTCCAAAATAACCCACACAATTGGAGTTCAAGCTGTTTTGTTTTCTTATATCTCTTTCTTCGTAAAAAAGTAATGTGCAGAGCAGATATCCTACACCATCCCTTAGCTTCACACTCTCCTCATCCTTACTCCTGAACTATACCTCCTCTCTCATGCCATGCATAAGGCTCCCCACATTTCCAAAATATCCTGGGGCTAGAAGTCAGAATGAGAGTAAGGGCCAGTCATGTCTGTATCTATTGCACATATTATTTGGTTATAAAATTTAATAGCTTTTAAATTTTGACATGTAAAAACATCTTCTGTGTTAAATAGTTATAATTAGCTTGGTTCTTCCAAACCATCCTCCTTTGTCCCTGGCAATGAACAAAAAATATAATTATTTTAACAGCATGAAAGGCCTTTCAGAATCTCACCCCAACCTTCTTTCCTTTTTTATCTCCTAGAAACTCTCACTCCTGGCTACATATACTGCTTCGCTTCATCCCCTAAACCTTTGCATGCGCTCTTTACATCCATTTGCCTCCTGCTTTTGATCCACATGCCAAGTTTCAACTCAAATGACAGTTTCTCTGGATAGGCTTCCTCAACTCCCAAGAAAGTTCATTATTCTCTTCCCTGCTCAACCTTTATATTTTGTATATATCTTCATTATGGCACTCTTCACGTTGTGTGGTAATCTTTGAGACATACGTCTGTCCTCTAGAATGTAGGGGATGCTAGGGGCTATGTCCATGGTCAGCTAGAGATTTAACAGGGTTGAAAATATGCAGCCGTAAATTACATTGCAATGTGCTGATTAGAAATTAGGATCCAAGATGTGCCTTCAGTTTTAGGGTGGCAGTAAATAGCAGAGGATAGGTAGATCTACATCCACAGTCTTTTCTAAGAGTCACAGCTGTGCTGGGCCAACCTTGGTATAGATCACTGCAACAAACAACTGCAGGAGCTTCCCCAGCTGATAGGGATCATATTTTGATTCTCTTGGCACATGGTATATGTTCAGTTGCTGTGTGATGATTATGTGTTTATGTTGGAGTTCCTCTTGCTCCTTTATCACTTGGGTAGAAGAGGTTAAGGAAAGAACAAGGTATGGTATCTTCTGGTGAGTAGATATGTAATTAAGATTTATTTTTTTCACTTTATTCTTTTCCCAATTATTTTATTCTCTCTTTAGGATAAGTGGAAGAATAGACAACTAATTATAGTGTGTTTCAGAGTTCTAGTGAACTGAGTTTCAAATATTAGAAAGGCCAGTTGTAAGGCTGGCCCTGTGGCCGAGTGGTTTAAGTTCTGCATGCTCCATTTTGGCGTCCCGGGTTCATGGGTTCAGATCCTCGGTGCGAACCTCCTCCATTCATCAGCTGTGCCGTGAAGGCATCCCATGTACAACGTAGAGGAAGATTGTGTAAACGTTAGCTGGGGTTAATCTTCCTGAAGCAAATAAAGAGAAGGATTGGCAACAGATGTTACCACAGGGCGAATCTTCCTCACATAAAAACAAAAAACAAACAAATAAAAGAAAAAAGAAAGAAATGCTAGTTATTCACTTAAATCAAAAGAAAATCAATTTTTCTTTCATTTTTTTCTTTTGTACACTTATTCGTTCATTCACTGAGCACCTTTTTGTGCTGGTTTGTGTAAAAAGACAAAGTCACTGACCTCATGGAGATTTTATTCAAGTAAATTCAGAGCTATAGAGATTTATAAGCCATAATCATCAATCAACTACCATTAATGTCTTAGAAATGTTCTAGAATCCTAGAATCCTCATTATTTATGGTAGAGAATGGCTACCTTATTAGATAACCTGTTTTCCTCTTTTTTCCTGGGCATATATCTAAACTATATTCCCCAGACTCTCTTGCAGATAAGCATGACCATAGACTAAGTTCTAGATGGTGGAATATGAACAGATGCTACGTGCTTCACTTACAAACCTGACCCATGAAAAATTCCTCCATTGGGTTCTCCGTATTCTTTCCCTTTCCGCCAGATTGATGCAGGGAAGCATAGTGATACTGGAATCCAAAATGCTGTAGATGATAGAGCCACTATATTAGAAGAGCCCAGGTCTCAGAATCAGCCCTTGGAAGAAAGGCATCTCTTAGGGACTACTGTTTTCTTCTTTATATGAGTAAGAAATAAACCACTGGGATTTTGAAGTTCATCTGTTAAAACAGTTAGTGTTATCTTACTAATAAATGATGCTTACTTCTTCTTCCTCCATATGGAATATCATCAAAATCCCAAAACATAAAAGAGTATTGAATATTTAAATTTGGGACACAAGAAAAGGGGCATTGGTGATAGAATGCATTCCATTTTTCAGCTAGATTAAATGGAATGGGATAGAAGGGTTGTGATAGTCAACAAAAGGGAGGAAAACAGGATAAGTTTTTGTGGCCTGCTATAAAGAAGAAAGGAAACATGAAGATCCTGATTTAGGCCTTTAGAAAGGCCATTTATCAATAAAGAAAAGTACTGTGTGGATTTTCTTGCATTTCTGGAATGAAAGCTCTTCGGAGAAGGAAGTTTGAGAGTAGGCTTCCATTCATTATATACATACTAGGGCTTAAAATACAGTCTGCCACAAAGTAGACACTCCACAAAAATCTGTTAAGCGAATGAGTGAATTTCTAATCCTTGACATCTCTCAGCCTAATCATGATAATGTCCTGATTAAATGTAAACACATCCTGATGCGACAATTGATTACATAATTGTCATCATAATTGCCTGACAGGTTCTTCCATTTCCAGTGAGCACACTTAACATTTACAATTCTATTAATGTAACTTATCGTCAAGAATTCCTAAGAGTGACACCAAGTCCAGCATCTGTTCCTCATCTCAACTGTTTAAGCAATCATTTAGGTCTTATAAAAGATTGGAGGATGGAGAAGAAAATTGTCCAGTGAGTTGACAGTGACAGAGGAAGGACAGAGTGAGCTTAGGAAATCAATCAGGGAAAGAGGATAGCAAAGAACATCCTTTACATATGTAAAGAGATCCCTGCAGGGCCCCAGTCTACTGCTACACCTCCAGTGCTTGCCACTCAACTGGGGTTCCATGGAAACCCTAGAGTTCTGTGAGATGTCAGTAAGAGTTGTTCAAGAGATAGTGATTAGAAAAAAATACATAGTTTGTTTATCTTTTGCTCAGCATTACATGCTGTGTGATGCTAGCACTTGCAGTGATGACAGTGACTGAGAATCCCCATTAGCAATTTCTTTAGAGCTTCTTCAGTCCCCTAGGACAGTGGGCAGTGGAAGTGTAATCGTTTGCTTGAGTTCATTCTCAGATTTTGATGCATATAGATGTGATTATAGATGTAATGTTGAAGTGAGCACTGTATTGCATGAAGGGAGGTGTGTAGGCCAGTGTCACCAGCTTCTCTCTGATAAACTACTTTCCCAATGTCCTCTCATACAGACAAACAAGTTTCTCAGTGTAAGAATCAAGGGAAAATGTTCATTATACAATTGGAAGTTTTATGTGCTGCTAATTGTCAACCCTCTTCTACTTTATTGGTGTAAATATTACAGTAATTGGATTGAGAATGTCAGAAGTAAATCATTTTGTGAAGGTTTTAGATTTTTGTGATTTTTTTGTTACGTATTTATTTATTATTTATTACACTACTGTGTTTTAAATTTTGTTAGTATTTGTGTTTTAAAGATGTACCTAATGGTCCAGTGAGGCAATTTGTGAAAACTTGTTATGAAATAGAAAAAAGAATATTCTAGGTCTTGTCCTGGGGACAAATCTGATAAATTTAATGATGAGTGATTGCATAACTGTGCTAGTCTACTAAAACCCAACGAATTGTACACTTTTAAAGGGTGAAATTTATGGCATGTGAATTATATCTCAATAAAGTTCTTATCTAAAAAATTAGTGATGAAGAATTATAATGTTCTGATTCATTTCATGGTACTAGTGCTTCACAGGACATGTACACAAAAAACTGCCGTGTTTACAGCGAGAGCTGCTTATGGATGAGTACTGCATGGACTAGGATGCTAATCCAAATGGTCCTGTTCCACTATATGCTGTATGTGGGAAGCAATTTATAGATACAGCAATGTTTCCAGAAAAATTGAAACACTTAACAACGAGTCCCAAGCAGTTGACAATTAAAAGTGCTCATTTCTTAAGGGGCTGTTAGAATCAAAACAAGCACAGTAAAGCTCTTTAAAAAAATCAAATTTGGTGAAAAGCCACAGCACACAAGTTATTTACTAACAGAACTAATTGCCCAGAAAAGGAAAATCCAAATACGTCATGCACCACATAACAACATTTTGGTCAACAACAGATCATATATACGACAGTGGTCCCATAAGATTAGTACCATATAGTCTGGGTGTATAGGAGGCATCCCATCTAGGTTTGTGTATGTACACTCCATGATGCTGACACAATGATGAAATCACCTAAGGACACATTTCTCAGAACATATCCCTGTCATTAAGTGACACACGACTGTAGTTGGTGAGAAACTAGTAATGTCAGCGTTTACAATTACAGTAAGTAAAATGCCAGAATGAGATAAACATGCGAAATCGAAGTTTTCTCTCAAACAGAATGATTTGTCATCATATTAATGACATATTACATAATGCTGAACAAAATTTAGATAGTAAATTGAAAAATAACAGCATCTCTATCCAGGTTGATGAGTCAACATATTTCACCAATAAATGAATGCCATGCAATGTGTCACTCATTATGGTTACTGTTACTACTTTTAACAGTCACCTGTTAAACCTATTAAAAATATGAAATGCATAGGTGTAAATTTTAAATATTTTTCTACTTAGTGTTCTCTGAACTTCCTGAATCTGAGCTATAGTGTCTGTTGTTAATTTTGGAAAATTCTGAGTCATTAATATTTCAAGTATTTCGTCTGTTCCATTCCATTCTTTTTTCTCCTTATGGTATCCAAATTACACATATGTTACCTCTTTCACAAATTTCCCGGAGTTCTTGGGTGTTTTTCTGTTTTCTTTCATTCTATTTTTCATCCCTGCATTCAGTTTGGGAAGTTTCCATTGCGTTATTGTCAAGCTCACTGATTCTCTACTCAACTATGTCCAGTCTACTGATGAACTCATAAGAGGCCTTCTTCATTTCTGTAACAATGTTTTGACTTTTGCTCAATTTTATTGAGATATAATTGATACACATCACTGTAAGTTTAAGGTATACAGCATAATTGTTTGACATATACATGTTGTGAAATAATTACCACAATAAGTTTAGTTAGCATCCAGTTTGGTTAGCATCCACTGTCTCATAAGATACAATAAAAAGAGAAAGCAAAAAAAAGACATAAAGAATTTTTTTTCCTTGTGATAATATCTTAGGATTTACTCTCAACTTTCATGTCATACAGCAGTGTTAACTATACTCATCATGCTGTAAATTACATCCCTAATATTTATTTATCTTGTAACTGGAAGTTTGTACATTTTGACCACCTTCCTCCAATTCTGCCCCGCTCCCTGCCCCACTCCCCTGCCTCTGGTAAGCACAAGCCTGATATCTTTTTCTATGAGTTGTTTTCTTTTGTTTTTTTAGATTTCACTTATAGGCGAGATCGTACCGTATTTGTCTTTTTCTGTCTGACTTAATTCATTTCGCAGAGTGCCAAAATGAAATAGGCACAACTAGGTCCATCCATGTTGTCATAAATGGCAAGATTTCCTCATTTTTTATGTCTGAATAATAATCCATTATATGCATACCACAGTTTTTTTATCCATTCATCCATCGATGAATACTTAGGTTGTTTCCATGTCTTGGGTATTGTGAATAACACTGCTATGATTATGGGGGTGCAGATATCTTTTCGAGTTACTCTTTTCATTTCCTTTGGATATATTCCCAGAAATGGAATTGCCAGATCACATGGTAGTTCTAGTTTTAAATTTTTTGTGATCTTCCATACTGTTTTCCATAGTGGCTGTACCAGTTTACAATCCCAGCAACAGTGCACAAGGGTTCCCTTTTCTCCACATCCTTGCCAGCATTTGTTACCTCTTATCTTTTTGAAGATAGCCATCCTAACAGGTGTAAGGTGATATCTCATTATGGTTTTGACTTGTGTTTCCCTAATAACTAGTGATATTAAGCATCTTCTCATGTTCCTGTTGACCTTTTGTATATCTTCTTTGGCAAATGTCTATTCAGGTCTTTTACCTACTTTTTACTTGTATAATTTGTTTTTTTTCTATTGAGTTGTATGAGCCATTTAGCTATTTTGGATATTAATCCCTTATCAGATTTATGGTTTACAAATACATTTTTCCCATTCTGCAGGTTGATTTTTCACTTTGTTGATAGCTTCTTTTGCTCTGCAGAAGCTTTCTAGTTTGATGTAGTCTCACTTGCTTATTTTTGATTTATTCTTGTGCTTTAGATGTCATAACAAAAAAGTCATTGACAAGACCTATTTCATGGAGTATTTTTCCTGTATTTTCTTCCAGGACTTTCACAAACTCAGGTCTTATTTAAGTTTAAGTATTTAATCCATTTCAAGTTAACTTTTGTGAGTGGTGTAAGGTAGGGTTCTAGTTTCATTCTTTTACATGTGAATATCCAATTTTCCCAGCAACACTTATTGAAAAGATTGTCTTTTCTCCCTTGAATATTCTTGGCTCCTTTGTCAAATATTAGTTGACCATATAGGCTTGAGTTTAATTCTAGGTTCTCAATTCCGTTCCATTGATCTGTGTCTTTTTTTATGACAGTACCATACCATTTTGTTGCCTATAGCTTTGTAGTATAGCTTGAAATCAGGAAGTATGATGCCTCCTGCTTTGTTCTTCTTTCTCAGTGTTGCTTTGGCTATTTGGGGTATATTGTGGTTCCTTATAAATTTTAGGATTTTTTTTCTACTTCTGCAAAAACTGGTATTGGAATCTTGATAGGGATTGCCTTGAATCTGTAGATGGGTTTGGTAGTACAGACATTTTAACAATATTTATTCTTCCAACCCACAAAAACAGACAACTTTCCATTTGTCTATGTCTTCTTTGATTTCTTTAATCAATATTTGTTGTTTCTATATAGAAATTCTACCGAGTTTTGTATGTTAGTTTTGTATCCTACAAATTTACTGAATTTGTTGATTAGATCTAAAATTTTTTGGTGGAGTTTTGAGGGTTTTCTACATATAAAATCATGTCATCTGCAAATAGAGGCAATTTTACTTATTCCTTTTCAATTCTAAAACTTTTTATTTCTTCTTCTTGCCTGACTGTTCTGGCAGGGACTTCCAGTGCTATATTGAATAAGAACGGTGAGAGTGGGCACCCTTGTCTTGTTCCTGATCTTAGAGGAAAATCTTTCAACTTCTTACCAGTGAGTATGATATTAGCTGTGGGCTTATTCTATATGGCCTTTATTATGTTGAGGTACATTCCTTCTATACTTAATTTGTTAATATTTTTGTTATTATGAATGGATATTTAAATTTGTCAAATGCTTTTTGTGTGTCTATTGAGACAATCATATTATTGTTTTCCTTTTATTCTATTAATATGATGTATCAAATTGATTTATTTGCATTTGTGGAACCATCCTTGCATCCCAGGTATAAATCCCACTTGATCATGGTGAATGATCCTTTTAATGTGCTGCTGAATTCAACTTACTAGTATTTTACTAAAAATTTTAGTATCTACATTTATCAGGGATAGTGGTCTGTAGTTTTGCTTTCTGGTAGTGTCCTTCTGGCTTTGGTATCAGGGTGATACTGGTCTCATAAAATGATTTTGGGAGTGTTCACTCATCATCAATATTTTGGAAGAGTTTAAGAAGGATTGCTGATAATTCTTTAAATGTTTGGTAAAGTTCACCAGTGAAGCCAACTAGTCCTGAGCTTTTCTTCATTGGGAGATTTTTGATTACTGATTCAATCTCTTTATAGTAATTGGTCACTCAGACTTTCTATTTCTTTCTTATTCCATCTTGATAGTTTGCATGTTTCTAAGAATTTTTCCATTTCTTCTAGATTGTCTAGTTTGTTGGTATATAGTTGTTCATAGCAGCCTCTTATGATTCTTCATATTTCGGTGGTATCAGTTGTAATGTCTCCTTTTTCATTTATAATTTTGTTGATTTGGGTCCTTTCTCTTTTTTCTTTGGTTATTCTAGCTAAAGGTTTGTCAATGTTGTTGATTTTCAAATATCCAGCTATTAGTTTGGTAATCTTTTGTATTGTTTTCCTGTTCTCTATTTCATCTATTTCTACTCTAATCTCTATTATTTCCCTCCTTCTACTAACTTTGGGCTAAATTTGATTTTCTTTTTCTGGTCCCTTAAAGCAGAGTTAGATTTTTATTTGGGATCTTTCTTGCCTGCTAATGTAGGTGTTTATTGCTATGAAATTCATCTTTTAGAACTGCTTTTGCTGCATCTCTAAGTTTTGATATGTTGTGTTTGCATTTTCAGTTGTCTTAGGATATTTTTTACTTCCTCTTTAATTTGTTCTTTGATCCATTGGTTGCTCATGAGAATGTTGTTTAATGTTCACATAATAGTTAATTTTCCAATTTTCCTCTGTTACTGATTTCTAGTTTCATACCATTGTTGTCAGAGAAGACACTCAGTATGACTTTAATCTTCTTGATTTTGCTAAGACTTGTCTTGTAACCTAACATATGGTGTATCCTAAAAAATGTTACATGTGAGCTTGAGAAGAATGTGTATTCTGCTGTTGTCAGATAGAGAGTTCTGTTTATGTCTTTTAGGTCTGTTTCCTTGATAGTGTTATTCAAATCCACTGTTTCCTTATTGATTCTTTGTCTGAGATAATATATCCATTGTTGTTAATGGGGTATTAATGTCCTCTACTCATGGGGTTGCTGTTTATTTCTCCTTTTCATTCTGTTAGTTTTTGCTTTATGTATATATGTGCTCAGATGTTGGGCACATAAATATTTACAATTATATCTTCTTGATGTTTTGTTCCTGTTGTCATATAATGACCTTGTTTGTCTCTTTTTACTATTTTTAGTTTGAAATCTATTTTTTCTGATGTAAGTTATAGTTATCCATGCTTTTTTGGTTACTATTTGCTTAAATTATCTTTTTCAATCCCTTCACTCTCAGTCTATGTGGGTCTTTAAGGTTAAAGTGAGTCTCTAGCAGACAGCATATTGTTGGATCTTGTATTTTCATCCATTTAATCAGTCGCTGTCTTTTGATTGGAGAATTTAATATGTTTATGTTTGTGCTTAAAGAAATTATTGATAGATAAGAACTTCCTATTGCTATTTTGTTAATTTTTTCTGGCTATTTTGTAGTACATTGCTCCTTGCTTTTTATTCTGCTGTCTTTTTTGTGTGTTTTGTTATCTTTTAGTATCAATATGCTTTGATTTCTTTACCATGTTCTTTTGTGTAATTAGTACAGATTTTTTCCCTGTAGTTACCATGAGGCTCACACAAAACTTTTAAAGATAATTGCTTAGTTTAAGCAGACAACTTAACTTCAATAGAATCCCTAAGCTTTACACTTTTATTTTTCCTCTCCTTCACATTTTAGGTTATTAATGTTATAACTTACATATTTTTATATTTTACAACTAATAAGATTGTTGTAGTTATAGATATTTTTACTACATTTGCTTTTTAACTTTTAAACTAGAATTGTGCATGAATTACACACCACTATGACCCTGTTACATAATCCAGCTTTGACTATATCTTTACCATTACCAGAGAGTTTTACATTGACTTCTTATGTTTCTATGATGATAATTAGTGTCCTTTTATTTCCACTCCAGGAAATCCCTTTAGCATTTTTGTAAGGCTAATGGTAGTGAATGCCCTCTGCTTTCATTTGCTTGGGAAAGTCTTTATCACTTCTTCGTTTCGGAAGGACAACTTTGCTGGGTGTAGTATTCCTGGTTGACAGTTTTTTTCTTTCAATATTCTGAATAAGTCATCCTATTCTCTTCTGGACTAAATGGTTTCTGTTGAGAAATCTGCCAGTAGTCTTATGTGGGTTCCCTTGTATGTAACGTCTCTCTTTTCTCTTACTGCTTTTAAAATTCTTTCTATGTCTTTGACTTTTGACAATTTAATTATAATGTATCTTGGTGTAGCCCTATTCAGGTTCAATTTATTTGAAGTCCTTTGGGCCTCTTGGATCTGAATGTTTACTTCTCTCCCCAGGTTTGGAAAGTTTTCAAGCTTTATTGATTTAAATATACTTTCTGTTCCTTTCCCTTTCTCTTCTCCTTCTGAAATTCTTGTGATGTAAGTATGGTTCCTTTTGTGTCTCGTAACTCCCATAGGGTTTCTTCATTCATTTTTCTTTTTTGATCCTCTGACTGGAGAATTTCAGTTGTCCTATCTTTCAGATCACTAATTCTTTCTTCTACATGGTTGAGTATGTTTTTGGAACTCTCTATTAAATTCTTCAGTTCAGTTACTGTATTTTTCAGCTCCAAGATTGCTGGTGAGTTTTTTTGAAAGTTTTCATTTCTTTGTCAAACCTCATTTTGTTCATACATCATTTTCCTAATTTTGTTTAGTTGCCTGTGTGCTCTTGTAACTCTCTAAATTTCTTTAAGAAGATTATTCTGAATTATTTTTATTGAGTAAATTTGACATGGCATTAAGATGTACAGCATGTTACTTTGATTCATTTATATTATAACATAATCTCCATTGTAGTGATATTTACCACATTACATAATCATAACATTATTGTCTATATTTATTAGACTGTGCTTTAGATTTCTATAGCTTATTTACTACTCATCACAAGTTTGCACCCTTAAATACCAATAACCACATTCCTTTCCCCTAATCTCTTGGTACTATTTTACTCTGTTTTATACAGGTTTGACTTTTTAAGGTTCCACATATAAGTGATACCATACAATACTTGTCTTTCTTTTTCTGACTTATCTTTCTTAGCATAATGTGTTCGAGTTCGATCCATGGAGGTGCAAATGGCAGAATATCCTCCTTTCTCATGGCTGAATAAGATTCCATTGTGTATGCACCACATCTTTTAATATATTCATCCATTGATGGGTATTTGAATTATTTCCATATCTTGGTAAATGTGAATAATGCAACATTAAATGTGGAAGTCCATATATCACATCTAAATCCTGTTTTCATTTCCTTTGGGCATAAATCCAGTAGTGAAATAGCTAGATTGTAGGGTAGGTCTATTTTTAATTTTTTGAGGAACTTCCATGTTGTTTTCTATATTGGTTGGATTAATTTACATTCCCACCAACAATGCATAAGGGTTACCTTTTCACCACATCTTTGCCAAAACCTCTTGTCTCTTATCTTCTTGATGATAGCCATTCTAAAAGAGATGATGTAATAACTCATTGTGGTTTTGATTTGCATTTCCCTGATGACTAGTGATGTCGAGCATATTTCATGTGTTTGTTGGCCATTTTGATGTCCTCTTTGGAAAAATTTCTATTAACTGCTTCTGCCCATTTTTAAGTCAGTTTGATTGTTTGTTTTTTCTATTAAGTTGTATGAGATCCTTATATATTTTAGATCTTAAGCTCTTATCCAAAATATGGTTTGCAAAACTTTTCTCACATCCTGTAGTTTGTATTTTTATTTTGTTAATGGCTTCTTTTTCTGTGCAGCAGCTTTGAGTTTGATGTAGTCTAATTTGCTGATTTTTATTTTTATTTCTGTTTTTGGCTTCATGCCCAAAAAATTCATTGCCAAGAACAATATTATGAGTTTCTTCCCTACGTTTTCTTCTAGAAGTTTTATGGTAGCAGATCTTATGTTTAGGACTTAGATTCATTTCAAGTTAATTTTTGTGAGTGGTATGAGATGGGGGTCCAAATTCATTGTTCTGCATGTATTTCTTCAGTTTTCCCAGCATTATTTGTTGAAGAAGCTATCCTTTCTCCATTGGATATTCTTGGCTCCCTTGTTGAATATTAGTTGACTGCATACACCAGGATTTAATTCTGAGATCTCTATTCTGTTCCATTGGTTTATGTGTCTATTTTTGTGCTGGTATCATAGTGTTTTTATTACGACGGCTTTGTAGTATAGTTTGAAATTCAGGAGCATGATACTTATGGCTTTATTCTTTTTTTCTCAAGATTGCTTTGACTATTCTGGATCTTTTGTGGTTCCACACAAATTTTAGGATTGTTTCTTCTATTTCTGTGAAAAATATCTTTGGTATTTTGATAGGAACTGTGTTGAATCTGTAGATGGCTTTGAGTAGTATGTCCCTTTTAACTGCATTAATTCTTCTGTTCCATGAACATGGGATATCTGTCCATTTCTTTGTGTCTTCTTCAATTTCTTTCGGCAGTCTTGTAGTTTTCATTGTACAGATCTTTCACTTCCTTGGTTACATTTATTCCTAAGTATTTTAGTGTTTTTGATGTTATTATGAATGGGATAGTTTTCTTTATTTTTTTTTTCAGATTCTTCATCATTAGTGTAAAGGAATGCAAATGATTTCTGTATGTTGATTTTGTGTCCTGCCACTTTGTAGAAATCATTGATTAATTCCAACAGTTTTTTGACAAATTCTTTGGTGTTTTCTATACATAAGATCATATCATCAGCAAATAACAACAATTTTGCTTCGTCCTTTCTGATTTGGATGCATTTTATTTATTTGTCTTGCCTAATTGCTCTAGCTAGGACTTCTAGTACTATATTGAATAGAAGTGGTGAGAGTGGGCTTTCTTGTTTTCTTCTTGATCTTAAAGGAAATGCTTTCAACTTCTCTTCATTGATTATAATATTAGCTGTAGGTTTGTTATATATGGCTTTATTATGTTGAGGTATTTTCCTTCTGTACTGAATCTGTTAAAGGTTTTTACCATGAAAGTGTGTTGTATTTTTTTCAAATGCTTTTTCTGCATCTATTGAGATGGTCATATGATTCCTGTCTTTCGTTTTGTTGATGTGATGTATTACATTTATTGATTTGTTTTTGTTGAACCATCCTTGCATCCCAAGGATAAATCCCACTTGGTCATGGTGTATAACACTTTTAATGTGATGTTGAATTTGGCTTGCTATTATTTTGTTGAGAATTTTTGCATCAATATTCAGCAGGGATATTGGTCTATAGTTTTTCTTCTCTTTTGATATCCTTATCTGATTTTGGCATTAAGATAGTGCTGACTTTGTAGAGCGAATTTGGAAGTGTTCCCTACTCCTCAATATTTTGGAATAGATTGAGGACATTGATGTTAATTCTTCTTTAAATGTTTGGTAGAATTCTCCATTGAAGCAATCTGGTCCTAGAGTTTTCTGTGTTGTGGTTTTTCTCATTATTTGTTCAATCTCTTTACACATTATTGATCTATTCAGATTTTCTATTTCTTTCTGATTCAGTTTTGCTACGTTGCGTCTTTCTAGAAATGTGTCTATTTCTTCTGGATTATGTGGTTTGTTGACATATAATTGTTCATGGTAGTCTCATGATTCTATGAATTTCTGTAGCATCAATTGTAATGTCTCCACTTTCATTTCTAATGTTATTTATTTGAGGCTTCTCTTTTTTTTCTTAGTCTAGATAAAGGTTTGTCAATTTTGTTAATCTTTTTGAAGAACTAGTTTTTAGTTTTGTTGATCCTTTGTGTTATTTTTTCTTCTTTATTTCATTTATTTCTGCTCTGATCTTTCTTATTTCCTTCCTTCTGCTAACCATGGGCTTAATTTTTTCTTTTTTTCTAGTTCTTTGAGGTGTAAAGTTGTTTATTTGAGACCTAATTTCATAATATATTCATTTATTGCTATAAACTTTCCTCTCAGAACAGCTTTTGCAGCATCCCACAATATTTCATATGTTGTATTTTCATTTTAATTTGTTTTAAGGTAATTTTTTATTTCCCTTTTGATTTCTTCTTTGACCCCTTGGTTTAGAATTATTTGGAAGTGTGTTGTTTAGTTTCCACATATTTGCAGATCTTCTCACTTTCCTCTTGTTGCTTTCTAGTTTCATACCATTGTGGTCAGAAAAGATTTTCGGTGTGATTTTAGTCTTATATTTGCTAAGATTTATTTAGTGGCCTGACACATGATCTATCTTGGAAAATGTCCCATGTGCACTTGATAAGAATGTGCATTCTCCTGCTGTTGGATGGAATGTTCTGTATATGTCTGTCAAGCCCTTTTCTTCTAATGTGTGGTTTGTTTCCAACATTTTCTTGTTGATATTCCATCTGGACAATCTATATATTGCTGATAGTAGGTATTAAAGTCCCCTACTATTGCAGTTATCAATTTCTCACTTAAGATCTATTAGTGTTTGCTTAATATATTTTAGTGCTTAGCTGTTGGGACCATATATATTTATGATTACTATATTGTCTTGATTTTTTTATTATTTATTATTAGTATATAATGACCTTATTTGTCTGTTGTTGCAATTTTTGGCTTGAAGTCTATTTTGTCTGATATAAGTATGGCTATGCTCACTTTTATTTTGGTTTCCATTTGCTTGCAATGTCATCTCCATCCTTTCACCTTGAGCCTATGTGTGTCTTTAGAGCCAAAATGAGTCTCCTGTTGGCAGCATGTAGTTGTCTTGTTTTTTTATCCATCTAGCCACTCTGTGCTTTTTGTTTGGTGAGTTCAATCCATTTACATTTGTGGAGGTTATTTATATGTAAGGATTTATTACTGCCATTTTATCTTTTGCCTTCTGGTTATTTTGTCTCTTCACTGTTTCTTTTTCCTTCAGTTTATGCCTACTTTCATAAGTTGGTGGTTTGTTATGGTGATTTGCTCAGTCTCCTTTTTTTTATGTTTTGTGTCTCTGCTCTTGATTTTTGCTTTGTGATGATCAGAGGTGTACCTAGAATATCTCATGGATACAAGAGTCCCTTTTCTGCTAATAGCAATTTTTTCATTTTCCTATAAAAGTCTCATCCTTTTACTCTTCCCCTTTTATATTTTTTGTCACATATTATCTCTTTTTATGCATGGATTTTATTAAAAATTGTAGTAGACATAGTTATCTTTAATAGTTAACTCTTTTCCTTTAACTTTTATACCATAATTGTGTATTTCATATACTATTCTAAAAAGTTACAGTTTTCTAATTCTGATACTTTATTTATTACCTTAATCAGAGTTTTGTGTACTCTTGTCTTTTTGTTTCAGTTTGAAGAGCTACTTTGAGAATTTCTTTCAAGGCAGGTCTAGTGGTAGTGAACTCCTTCAGCTTTTGTTTTTCTGGGAAACATTTTATTTATCCTTCACATTTGAAGGATAGCTTTTCCAGATAGAATATTCTTGGATGGCAATTTTTATCTTTCAGTACTTTGAATATGTCATTCTGCTCTCTCCTGTCCCCTAATGGGGGGTACATTGAATACTGTCTTTTTCCCCCTGGTTGCCTTTAAAATGTTTTATCATTGACTTTTGACAGTTTTACTATAACATGTCTTGGAAAAGGTCTTTTTGTGTTGAGATAATGAGGTGTTCTATTAGCTTCATGAATTTGTATATCTAGCTCTTTTAGCAGGTTTGGGAAGTTCTCAGCTATTATTTCTTTAAATATGCTTTCTGCTCCCTTCTCCCTCTCTTCTCCTGATATATGCGTTAATCTTATGTTGACTCTTCTAATGGACTCTGATAATTCTCATAAGGTTTCTTCATTTTTCAAAAATCTTAGTTCTTACTCCTCTTCCACTTCAAATATTTCTATATTCATATCCTTGAGTTTGCTTATTCTCTCTTCTATCTGATTTGCTCTATTTCCAATGCTTTCACATGCATTCTTTATCTCATTTATTGAGTTCTTCAGCTCCAGAATTTCTGTTTGGTTCTTTTTTTAGAATTTCAATCTCTTTGATAAGGTACTCATTCTGTTTGTCAATTTTATTCCTGAGATCATTACATTGCCTTTCTGAGTTTTCTTGTAGCTTTTTGAGTTTATTCATAAGAGCTATTTTGAATTCTGTGCCTGTTAGATTGCAATATTTGTTGTCTTTCACTTTGGTTGCTAGAAAATTATTTTCTTTTTGTAATACTGTACAATCATGACTTTTCATAGCCTTTGATTAAAAGTTCCTCTGCTACTCCATTTGAAGTAGCAAATACCTTTCTTATTTAGATAAGGCTTTCTTTACTTTGATTCTGACAGCTCAAAAGGTTGGTAATTAGGAGGCTTCCTTTTGTTTTCCAGAAGGTAGTGCTATAGCACAAATTTTTGGTTTCTCTTACCAGAGTTGACTCACTGCTAAAGTTGGGAGCATGCATTAAAATATCTGGTGAAGAAAAATTTTAAATGGGGGGAAGGTGGTAGAGTGGGGGAAGATGTGTGCTTAGCATTTGCGGCTTTGGGTGTGCCCACAGTCCAGTAGGGGGATCCTTAAATTGGGGGATCCCAGATGTCCATGTGTCCATTCATGCCAGAATCCCAGGGCAGGCATCAGGAAACACATTCCTTCACTTCTCTTTGTCTGCCTTCTTCTCTTTCTTTTCCTTCCCCCCAGTTACTGTTATTTCTCTTCAGAGAAAGCAATGGTTCCCTCCAGCTGAAGCACATGCAACTTGGAAGACCCTCACTCACCACCTTCATCCTCCACTTCCTCTGCCAGAAAGGTCGCGCTATCCCACTGCCACCTCTGCTGCCACCTCCTCTGCCATCACTGCCTCCGCCACCACTTCCTTGGCTCCACAGCCTCTTTCAAGGTTCAATCCACTTGCTTTCAGGTACACAGATGGATGGATCTATTGGGTGTCCTGGTGTACTGTGCAGAGGCACTTTTTGGTTATGGATGTCCAATTAGTTTTAAATTGAAGGGGACAGAAAAAAGGAATGACTCATGCTGCCTTGATGCTGAAGTCTATGTATTCTGAATTCTTTGTCTGACAGTTCATAGATCTCCATTTCTTTAGGATCAGTTATTAGAGCTTTATCAGTTTCCTTTGGTGGTGTCATATTTACCTGATTTTTCATGGTCCTTGATTCCTTACATTGTATCTGCACAGTTTGAGTAAGTTTCTCTTCTTCCAGACTTTGCAAGTTCACTTTGGCAGAGACAGTTCTTCACCAGTCAGCTCAGTTTGGGTTTCTGGACATATCTACTGTTAACATCCTTGGACAGGCGGAGACTGCTATTAGGGTCTATTTTCAGGTGAGGCAACTGTTCAAGCTCTGAGGTCAGTGTTGGAGGAGTGTGCCACTGGCTGAGAACAGGTGGATAGGACTACTGGCTTGGTTCCCTGCCCAAGTGAGGCCATAGAATGGACTTCGTGGTTGCCTGGATTCTCTGGCCAGGCTTACTAGATGGTAAGGACTGGGTACTGAGTATAGGCTCAGCAGCAGATGGGCTATTAATTAGCTTCCCTGCTCATTCAGGGCAGCAGGACAGGACCTGACGTCTGCATGGCTGATTGTTTGGGGACATGAATCAGGCGAGAGCGTGCACTCAATATCCTGGTCAGATGAGGCCACTGGTTTTGCTCTGGAGACAGGGAAAGCCAGTCTGTGCTCTTATTCAAGTGTCACTGTTTAAGCAGGGCTATTGTTTGGGCTACACAGCTTCCTATATGCTCCAGTAAGATTCCATGGTTGGGTGGGCTGAAGGCTGTATTCAACAATAAATAGGGCTACAAATTAGTTTCCCTTCTGAGTACAGCAGAAAAAGCAACTTCAAGGCTACTAATGCTCTTTGTTTTTGGTCTTGACTCAAGCTGATCTATGCCTCAAGTTCCCTGGCTGAACAGGGCCACTGGTTTTGCTCTGAGGGAGATCAGCTCTGTCTGCTCATCTCTCATCTTGAGAGCTGCTAGGTTTGTGTAGCTTCCAAGTGATCTCACCAGCCTTTTCTGTCAGATGGGGCTGGGAGCCAAGCTCCGCAGCAGGTGGGGCTATGACTCAGGTTCCTACCTGAGTGGAACTCAGAAAGCCCACCTAAGGCAACTCTTGAATTTTCCAGAACAGAGTTTCTGGTTGAGAGGGATTGGGAGCCATGATCCACAGTGGGTGGGGCTATGGATCAGCTCCTCTGCCTGGGTATGGGCAGATTAGATTCCAGGGCCAGTGGAAACCTTATTTGGGGATCCAAATTAGGCAGAACTGCACCTGCTGAATTTCTGGGTCAGACTGTGCCACCAACATGGCTATGCAGATAAGCAAAGCCACTGGTTGGGATTGCTACTTGGGCTCTGCAGATAGGAGCTCAGTCCTCCAAGACCCCAGTGCTACTTGTTTCCAGCCCCTCCCTCCTATTGTTTCTCAGACTCCCAGAGGTTAAGCCTTGCAGATTCCCCTGAGATCCCTGTGAGGTAAAATCAGAGTAGGGGCTCCCACAAAGTGACCCACGACGCTGGGGCAGTGGCAGTGGATGTCACCCGTGGGTTCTCTTTTCCAGTTGGAGAAACTGTACACTCAGGGAAGACTTCTCAGCATGGTGCTGCACCAGCGTGGGGGAGGGGCAATATGGCAAGCATGTAGCCGTTCCTGTCCATCAGGACAAGACTTCCCTGGAGTCGTTTTGGAGTTTCCATACCATACCTCTTCTTACATTACCTAACTGTTGTTGAAGGTTGTCTATCTATCCTGTTAGAACGCCTAAGATATTACCCATAGTTAGGTTAAATTGCCTGTCTGATAATTGCAAAACCTGTATTATATCTGAGTCTCTTTCTGATGCTTGTCTCTTCAGACAGCTTTTTTTCCTTGCCTTTTAGCCTCCCTTATAATTTTTTTGAAAGACAAATATTATGGACTGAATGTTTTGTCTTTCCGCAATTCATATGTTGACATCTTAAACCCTAATGCAATGATATTAGGAAAGGGAGAGGTCTTAAGGAGATAACTAGGTCTTGAGGGTGAAGCCTTCATGAATGCTATTAGTACCATCATAAAAGAGATTCCAGAGAGTTCTCTAGCTCTTTTCCCTATGTTAGAACACAATGAGAAGTCTGCCATCTGCAAACAGGAAGAGGATTCTCTCTAGAACCTGACCATGCTGGTACATGATCTCAGATTTCTAGCCTCCAGAACAACGAGAAATAAATTTCTGTTGTCAATAAGCCATGTAGATTATGCTATTTTGTTATATAGCCCAAACTTACTAAGACACCAAACATGATGTATTGAGTAATGAGACTTGAAATGTAGTGTGAGATTTTATGTTACTCTGGCTAAGACTGGTCTGTGTCTATTGTTTTCTGTAGCTAAAGGTGCCAGAGGCTTCCAATTGCCCTACTGTCCTTGTTTTTGTCTTATTTATTGACTTTGGCTTCTGTAAGTACTTTTCCGATTCTACATCTTGCAGCAATTTCAGCTGTAATCCACTGTTATATTGGAGCCCTGTTGGTGTACTGACAAGTTGTGGGAGAGGGGAAGCCTTCTATAATATTATAATGAAATATCAGTCCTTTTTCCCTGGGCTATGACTTTCACAAGAATTTCTTAGCTTCTCCTCAACCTTTAAGTAAGACAGAAAAGCTAGAGAGGACTGGAATATGAGAAATGCTCTTCTCCTGGATGGTATAAATTTCCAGTAAAGTCTCTTCCGCGGAGAGTAGGCATTTGTTAGGGAGAATGCTCTGGACATATTGCACAATGATTCTTCTTCTCTCCAGCCAGAGCCAGGAGGAGATCATTCTTGGATCTTTACCAACCTTTACCATAAGAACTTGGTAGATTTCCTGAAGGTAAAAATCCATGAAAGTGTGAGGTCCTCCCAAGACAGTGATCTTGTGAGTTTCTCATACTTACGCTAGTCTACACTCAAACTCCAGAAGTTCATTAAAATTACCATTTAAGTGTTCCTACCAGTTTGTCTCTCCAGAGGCGTCTACTTCAGGTAAACTGATTTTGGCTGTAACTTTCTGTATTTGACTATGTCCATATTTCAGGATTACTGAACTAGCCTTGCAGCTTAGTTCTCTTGCCCTGGGTCCAAGAAAAGTTATTGATTTTCAGTTTGTTCAGCATTTCCTTGTTGTAAGGATTGAAATGGTTATTTCCAAGATATTTACAAGGTGGAGCTGAAACAGATAGTCTGTCAATTATATTTTATTTAATAAAATTTCTTTTAGTTCTTAGCTATGTTTTCCTTATGATAAATATGGGTTAATAATTATGAAGGGCTTTTGTAGACATCAACTGAAATAATTATGTGATTCTTTTTTCCTTTAATGTTTTTTATGATAGATTACATTGACTTTTCTGATGTTAAAAATGCATGTTTGTATTCTTGGTATAAGCCCTAAATAATTATGACGTATTTTGTTTAATTTTGGCTTGGTTGTCTAATATTTCATTCGGAATTTTTTCTTCTGTGCTCACAAGTAAAGTAGTTGTATGGTTGTTTTTCTTCTTGTTCATAAGTAAAATGGGTCTATATTGTCTTTACCTAATTTGGAAATAGTTTTTTAATAATCTTATAAACTGTGCTTGGTAGCTTTGGGATTTTTCAAATTTCTAGAACAGTTATATAATTTGGGAATTAACTGTTCCTTGAAAGGTTAGTATAAATTGGCACCCTTTTAATACTGAACTATAAAGTTTAGTTGTAAGTAAATAGACCCAATGGCTATAGCCCCAACCCCTCCCTCCTCTCATTCCTGTGAAGCATAACTTAAGCAAGTATCTTGGGAAATCACTTAGTTACTTCCAGGAGCTGGTTTGAGAGTAGCAAGAAAAGCTCGCACACTTGTTCCCAGTGGTGATGTTGCAAATTTATAAAGAAATCCAGTGTCTGATAAAGCTGCCTTGTGTGACTTGCCAAAGTTATGTGCTTTTCTAATTGCCCAAGAACTGATGTAGATTCTGTGGAACTACAGGAGAGAAATGAATTAGAAGGATTTTAAATGATATATATGAGTTATTGTGATAGGTTTTTTCATATATATTATCTAATTTGGTCTTTAAAATAACTTTTTGTAGTATGAATTATTAGCTACATTTTCATATGTGAGGAAATTTAAGATTTACGACACTCAATAATCTTGTCAAGTCATAACCAGTAAGTTATGAATCCAAGATTCAGAATTACTTCCCTCTAGTTCCAACATCTGTATTCAACGTCCATTTTTTATATGCTATGCAGGTAAAGCATCACTAGGATAACTTACAATGTTTTTCTCTCTCAAACTTATGTTTCAAATATAAAGTGACTGCTCAGACTATTTAGGAACCTTTCTTAATAACTCTAGAAGAAATAATTTTGTTCTATTCTGTATTTATATAGAACAGCACTGTCTGATAGAGCGGCCATGTGGGCCTCTTACTGGCCCTGTGACTTGGGAAAAATTTCTAATCCTTATTGTTTTTAAAGGTGCCATAGGAATAATAATATTAATACCCATAGGCTTGTTGTGAGGAGTACATAAGAAAATCCATGTAAAGCATTTAGTATAGTGCCTGCATATGAAGAACGTCACTCAGGAATTGGTAGGAATTATTAAATTAATAAGAATACATTTCAGGCCACTAAACAGAGTTCCTAGCCACTATTTTTATGTAAATAAGTGAAACATATGTCTAAACACTTTGTGTATAGGTAAATTATCATTTTGTCTTTATATCCTAACTGCAGAGCACACAATTTGGCAGATGGTAGGGAATCAACATATAGGTGGGTTGAACATGCATGAACAAAGCTGGTTATGCATGTAATGTAATAAAGCTAACAGAATGCTGTTATTCAGGAATACTAAAATTGTCCTTAATAAAAAAAAAAGAAAGTTCTTTAAAGTGTAGAGAACCCTTCTGAATGACTGCAACCTTATTACTTTTAAATTTTATATTCCACTGTTTATTTACCTGCCCCAAAGCGTGGAGGAGGTCTTTCAACATCAGAACTTTCAGTGGAAAATTGAGAATCTATCATTCCTAATCTAAGCTTGAAGGCTTTCATGCACACGTTGAGAGAAAGCTTAATGGGAGGTAATTTATAAGCTGCTGTCTCATTAAGGAATTATTGAAGAGAGAGAATTGGAACACCTTGACTCTTTACATTACAATATGATAGAAACAATATAGCAAAGACTTTGGCCATTTGTATTTATTCTTGTCCTCTATATGAGGTACTTCTCAAATGTTAAGCACGTGACATTTTTCTGCCGTCTCTGTCAGCTAAGCACAGCATTAATATTTTGTTACCAATACTGGTAAGAGGCAGTGATTTCTGTTCACCATAATATACTAGTATTGAAAGTCAATAAATTTTTAACATTTCAGCAAGCATTCCAATGAGTTTTTTTTAATAGATAAAGAAGTGGTACAGCACAGGAAGCATTTGTGTGTGTGTGTGTGTGTGTGCGCGCGCATATGTGTGAAACAAAATATAGTAAAAAAATAAATAGCTCTGGGAAAGCTTGAAACATTTGTTTGTAAACATGTCGTAAACTCACCAAGCTTGGACACGACCTTAACTTCAGTGAGATAAACATCAGCAAAACTTGAAATAGTAGCCTAAGGACCTGTCATTAAAGATAAAATTTCCTTAAAAAATTTTTTTAAGAATCTAGGAATTTCAAAGACTTTGTGTGAATTCAATCCATCATCAAAACAATGTTTGGATTGTGGAATCATAAAAAAGTTCGCTGAAGAATCTGAAAGTTCCAGAGATTATAGAATTTCTAATGATATTTTGCTAGAGATTTCTTTCAAAGAGGAGCAGATGCTTTTTCATCAGCAGCATCATCAGCGCTCGTGGATTAACAGACTTGGACAAAGCCAAGCACCACAGGGAATTCTACCTAATAGGAAAGGCAAAGGATCGATTCATTACTTGATTGATGAAACACTTAAGCAGCTCTTATTCTGTGACAAGCACCATTTTTCAGTGTTCTATAAATATTAGCTTATTTAGTCCTCATGAAAACCACATGAGATGAGTCCTATTATTATCCCATTCTTCAGATAGAAAAGCTGAGGTAGAAATTGCCCCAAGGGCACACAGCAAGAAACTGTCAGGTATGGGCTTTGAACTCAGACATTAAGCTGCCTTCAACTGCTCTATTCACAGAATACTTGAGTCTCATTTGTCCAACATGTGTTAGAACTAGCAGAGATGGATATGTTACCAGTTTAAGGGTACATTGTTTGACTAGATCTTAATTTCTCAATTTATCTCCTTGCTTTTAAGTGCAATGATACAAATCTTTTCTCTCTTGCCCATTTTTCCAAGTGCCTTTACTTTATCAAAGTATCTTGGGAAAGTGTTTGATCACTCCTGCAGTTAAGCAGTTCAAAACATATGAACGTTTGAACGTATATTCCTAATATGAATAATGCCTTTCTAAGAAGTATTTGTACAATCTCTTTTGAAAGACGAGAATAAGCATTTTGGGGACAAAACCAAATTGCATATTTCCAATGACTCAAATTTTACGCTTAATACAATAGCATGATTGCCCTGATTTATGTAATGGGCTTGCCAGTCAAGTGAATGAGTTGACGCAAATGGCCATATTGGTTCCTGGGCTTCATTGTGAACGATTCCTCTGGAAACCCTTACATTCAGCCCTTGCTTCTGAAAGTAGGAGTTGATGTAACTCTCGTTGAATAATCAGATGTTAGTTTGTCTCAGTTGATCTACAAATATTCTGATCAGCTTCTTGTGTTCTACTAATCCTTTTGATTGGCTTTCCAAATTTGTTATAATTCAGATAGATATTAAACTATTTCTTTAATTTCAAAAACATGTAATGATATAATCTCACTAACCAAAGCCTATTCTTAGGTGATTATAAATGCCAGGTCTTCACTTTAGTTTCAACACACAAGGCAGTCATTCAATATACTGTTTAAAATCTTTAAATTCTCAGTTTTTAGCAACACAAAAATCTCTACAGATTAGCCATATTTTACTAATAAATAGTCTCATGCTAGAACTTAAATCCAAAACAAAGATTATGGCTAGTGAGGTAATACTACAGTTTTGTCAAATTTATTCATCTTAAGTGATATTTGGGTCTAAAAGATGTCAAGGCAACATTTTGAGCCATCTATTCTATGTGTGTGAAGACAAAACTCTTACCAGCCTCTGACCTAATGTATAGTGTCTTTAAAATCAGCCATTTAGTTGAAACCTGGCACCAGCTTAAGTTTCTGGGATGTGATCCTATTTCATTGTTCAACAGTATTCAAGACAGGGTTTATATGTATATTCCTCTTTCTGTCTAGCTCTCCTTCAATGGAAAATGTATAATGTAGAGTCCAAACTATGGTATAAAAGATAAAAATATCTTCAACATTGTTTCTAGTTAAAAGTTAACCTTTATTTAAATATTTCCTTTTTCACATATAAGAACCCATGAAGGGAAAAACAAACAAAATTAAGTGGAACCCTAGCAGAGGATCATAAGCATGCAAAACCATCTTCTGACATTACTTTGTTTTGTTTTTGTTTTTTTTATTTTGGTCATATGATTGCCACTGTATTATAAGCTATGCTTTTAAATGAAGCAATACTCCTTCCTATTGTGAAATTCTGCATGGAGACTTACCAATGAGACTAAAGCAAGCACTACACTTGGCTAAATTATTATCTCAAATTAACTTTCTGTATAAAAGTTGGTTCTACTTTTTTAGTTATCTTCTGAAATGTGATTCGATTTTTATATCTGCCTTAAACTATGATATCCACTAAAGTCGCTTCTGCACATTTAAAGCTGCAATGCCTTTTCTACTGAATATCTCTACAAATCTCAAAGCGTTTGTTATATTAAAGAAATAAGAACCATAAAATGGGGGCTGGTCCGGTGGCATAGCAGTTAAAGTTGATGCACTCCACTTTGGTGCCTGGGGTTCACCAGTTCAGATCCTAGGCGCAGACCTACACACTGCTTATCAAGCCATGCTGTGGCAGGCGTCCCACATATAAAAAGTAGAGGAAGGTGGGCATGGATGTTACCTCAGAGCCAATCTTCCTCAGCAAAAAGAAGAAAATTGGTGGCAGATGTTAGTTCAGGGCTAATCTTCCTCAAAAGCAAACAAAACAAAACAGAGAACCATAAAATGGAATGAGATATGTAAGAGCCATCGAAAATAACATTAAAAATGAAAATATTTGAAAGAATGTATAAATAATAAGCACTATATACATCAATATTCCATTTTAAATATTTGTAAATGGTTTTACAATTGAAATTTTAAAGAGAAATATCTGCATAATTCATCCACAAGAAAGTGCTGATTAATTATAATCATAACCAAAGGGTTTGTAAATGATTACCAACAGAATCTAGAGATAGAGTTTATGAGTTCTCATAAAGTCTTCAAAATAACCCCTAAAAGTTAATGTCTTCAGTGATTTAATAACAATAAATCAATACAGTGCTTCTTGACATTCTTTACAGACAATAGAGTTCAGAATCAAAGTAAAACTCTTCCTATAGTCAGGAAAATGGGCTGAGTCTTAAACCGTAAGGTCATGTTACAAATAAATTCTAAAATACATCATATTAGTTCATTTCATCTTTTGAAATCACATGATATAAAAGCACACAAGAGAGGAGCACCATTTACTCTGCATTGTGAAGCTATAGAGAACACCTGAAGAGTTTAAACATAAAATGTTTGGGTATGCTTTCAAGTTATTGCAATAGCAATTTAAATGTATGTTCTTCCCTATTGGCTGGTATGGATGCCAAACGGATGCATAGTCATGCACTGTTTCAAATGCTGGAATAGCTGTTCTGAATCATCCATCTTCCAGCCATTTGAGGAAGCTCAAAGTGTGTGTGTGTGTGTGTGTGTGAGAGAGACAGAGAGAGACAGACAGACAGACAGACAGACAGAGACAGAGACATAATTTAGAAGAATTTTGTATTTTTTGTGTTTTTACAGAACACAGAAACAGTGAACAGGATTTTGTAAATAATAAAAGCAAAACATTTTAAGATATATTATGACCAGTTGTAGAAAATGGAGATAAAGAGTATAGCCCAGAATGAAAAGATTCCTCCCATGTATTGAAATGAAATGATAGCAGCAAAGTCCCCTAATGGACCCTGGGATATTGCACTTCATTACTGTTTCATCAGAAATTAAGAAAAGCCTAGTGGCAAAGGAAGTGGAAATAGAAGTCATGTCAACTGGCTGATGAAATAAATGGCTGATTTTCCTTTTTCCAATCATCACAACTCTCAAGAACCCAGAAATAAATCATATTGCTTTATGCCCAGTGTGAATACATGTGTGAACCAACCTATCACCAAGACAGGTTCAGAATAAATTAATGCCATAATGAAAGCAGTCAGGTACCACACAACATATTTGTTGTTTTACAATTTATTTTGCAGAGGAATATATGCATATTTTTTCTAATCGCCATGCTTAAGTGTATCAATTTTTCCTCAGAATATTAGTCAAATGGTGAAATTTCCATTAAAAAAAATCAGTGTCCTTATTGGAAAATCAAGAACCACAAAAGAAATTCCACTATGGCATTCGATAATACTAAAATTGTAACTTCCAGAGTAATTTGCTATTTATTGTCTTTCTCATTAATTTTTTAGTTTTAGAGAATAGAAAATATTGTTATAAATGTTAATAATCTTAGACGCACATATATTAGAATACATCAAATAGTTTTTCCCCCGTAAAAATAGGGTCTGGCTAAGTTAATATTCAAATTCTCTTGCCTTCCTGAAAACAAGATTTTTGAAGAGACCATTCAAAGTAGGATTATACTTTATTCAGATATTATTCAGGTATATATTATTAACCACAAAGTAAAGTGTATTTTAGTTAAAAATTTAGGACAAATTTGTATTTCCCATTTAATTTCAACTCCTTCTAAATATTTAAGAAACTTTAAATCAGCTGTAATTTTTGTCCCTAGATCGAAATATCTAAGCTAATTTTGTAAAGATTTAGTTTTTTAAATATATATAAGGCAAAACAAACATATCAAATTCAATGATGTCTACATCAACATCCTCAGAAAATGAAGAAAAGAAGTAAAGTAATCTGATAACTAGGCTATTTTTTCATCTACTGGATGATTTCCCTATATTAGACACTTCATTGGCCACGTATTTTTAAAAATATAACATGAAATTATTTCTCAGTATTTTTCCCAAATGGCTTCAAGGAAATGAAATTAGGATGTCAGATTTTCTAGTGGGTAACCTTGAAATACAATAGAGCTTTCCTCTCAGGACTCTGTATTTGTTGATATAAACATCAATAATTGTTCTAAAAATGTTTTTGAATGAGTGGTATTCGGTTTGCTAAAGTAGATCATTGCTCCGATTTTCTCCCCAGCAATATCAAGGGAATTGAAGAGTAAAGGAGATTGAGGCAGCACACATTGCAGCATCGCTCTGCCTCTTTGGGAGAGAGTTTACCCTGGAGGTAAGCAGAGTATAAATGGAAAGATCAAGGCTGTGGAATCCCATCTAGTCATGCATGTCGTGTCCTTGGAAAACTACCTAACTTTTCTAATCTCATCTATGAAATGAATGAAACAATTGCAAACATACTAGGTTGTTGTAAGCTGAAAACAAATGCTATCGACTGGATGTTTGTGTCCTCCCAAATTCCTATGCTGAGGCCCTCAACCCAACGTCATGGTATTTGGAGGCAAGGCTTTTGGGAAGTAATTAAGTTTAGATGAGGTCGTGAGGGGGGCCCCATGATGGGATTAGTGACTTTATAAGAAGAGGAGCAGACCACAGCTTGTTTACTCTCTGCCATGTGAGACCACAGCAAGAAGGACACAGCTGTCTGCAAACCAGGAACTGAATCAGCCAGCACCTTGATGCTGGACTTCCCTGCTTCCAGAACTGTGGGAAATACATGTCTATTGCTGGAGCCATACAGTCGATGGTTTTTGCTATAGTAAGCAAGCAAGTAATGAAGTAAAGCAATGAAGTAAGGTTTGGAAAGGATAAGAAGAAGTAGAAGGCTCCTTTTCTTGAATTTTATGTTCAGGAAGAAAAAGTATGTGTGTTAGATTAAACTGGTGAAGTTAGTGGGGATGTACTGAATGTTCTTTAGAAAGAACCATGATATCCCACATTCTAGATTACTTACTCAAACGGAACAAACTACTCTGTATTAATTAAGAATTTTTATTATGTCACAATTTTTGCAGGAAATTTCCAGCTCTAAAATAGGGTAGACTGCCTTCATTCTTTTCCGTCGATAACACACCTAGAAAATGATCTCTTTGACTTTTTTTTGTGTGTGTGTGTGGGGGGAGGGCACTACTTGGAACTGCATCTAGCTTGTGAGCCAGATCAAACTTACAGTAAATAAATAGTTCGTGGATATATTTGTGGTTCCAACTATTTGTGAAAGAACTTGGCACAGATTAAGATTTAAAAAAGAAAAATTTGGCCATGATAATGTGTACTGGAGAAGTGGGCTGTTTTGGTTGGTTGGTTGGTAGTTGGCTGTTTGCTTTTATACTATGGTGCAATTTAGCTTTTTTGTAAGAACTCAAATTAGTTTATATTTTCTGTCATCTCTGCCTCGTGTTTAGATATAGCCTAGAGTTGGCATGACAAAGTCAGCACATGGGAAAAGAACAAAAAAAGATGTTTGAATTGCAGGAGCAGTAAATTCTCAAAGAATATCAATGTGTGACTGAACTATCTTTTGTACAAAAAAAAATTAAAATACATGAAAAGACCTGATAATAATGCCCCAGTAGAGTGAAGTCCCAGAATGCAATCAAAATCCTAGTAGAGGGGCCGGCCTGGTGGCGCAGCAGTTAAGTGTGCATGTTCCACTTCTGCAGCCCGTGGTTTGCCGGTTTGGATCCCGGGTGCGGACATGGCACCACGTGGCAAACCATGCTGTGGTAGGTGTCCCACATATAAGAAAAAGTGGAAGAAGATGGGCATGGATGTTAGCTCAGGGCCAGTCTTCCTAGGAAAAAAGAGGAAGATTAGCAGATGTTGGTTCAGGGCTAATCTTCCTTAAAAAAATAAACAAAAAAATCCTAGCAGAAATGAATCAGTGCTGCATTTAAACAGATATATCACTGAGGGAAAGGCCTCATGCAATGGGGAATGTGATTCAGTCATATGGACGGCAACCAAGACAGCACCTTCACAGTTATCGCCCTTTCTTTATCCGCTTTGATCTGCACGTGGCTCAGTGGTGTTATAAGGAACTTTTCAAAGCACTTCCTACCTCTGTAGGTATTCAGAATGGAAAATTCTGAAAGTGAAAAAGTGGGATGAATAAGATTATACCGATTAGTCCAAGTTACCCAATGTAATGGGTTACTACCACTTCTTGATAATGAGAAAGGTGATACTGAATGTGGATAATGAATTTGGAGAAATAGCATTCGCCATTCAATAAGCTGCTCCTACTGTTCCATCAACAACTAAGAAAGTCCTTGGGAGGACTAGTGGAATGTGTTGATTTATCCTGGAGATGTGGTCCTTAAATATATGATAATTTAAAAAGAAAATATTAACAAATTAGGGAGGTATTATCTCTATTAAACACACAAGGAAAAGAAAACAAAAAATATGTGACATTTCCTTTGAATGCAACGAATTCCTTTGAATTCAATAACACTCAGGAAATAATGACAATGGGCTACGATTAAATCTTGGGGAATATAAACTATAAAACACAGGTCATAAACTCAGATTAATCATGAAAATCTTTGTCAACATTTTAAGTTAGGTATGTATGGGCATGTCTACAAATGCGTAATATCGACTAGAGGCTTGCTCTTTTATTTATATCTCAATGAATAAATAACTAAAAGCGCTTGAATAACGTGTGGCTCTAGGTTCTTGCCCTGAGCCTATCGACTCTGGTAGGTTCACACTGTTAGCGGTGCAGCAACAGTTTCACAGTGTGATTTGCACAAAGACTATGGTGCCCCAAAGAAGCAAAAATAGTTTGAGAGATAATTCATAGTTTTGCCGTGACTCTGTTAGCATATAAAATTATTTGAAAAAAAATCACTGAGTTCACAGAAACACAGTTGCATGTTTGAATAATTATAAAAATGGGAACAGTTTATTTCAGGTGGAAACAGCTCTTCTTTAAGGAGTATCTTTTCTTAAGTGCCCCTTAAAACACTTTCTAGATTCAGAAGAGACCATCTGCAGCAGAAGTTTTACAGGGTTACTTAGGCTCAGCTACACACACACATGCACAGAAGAAAGAGGGAGGGAGAGAGGAGACGACGGCTTCCATCAGAACAACAAGCACTTTTTCCCCCTGGAGTCAGGTCTTTGGATATGTACCGCCTTGGAGAAATGTATAAATCACTTTTATACATGGAACTGTCTTAGAAAACTAGAGATTTTAGTACAAAGAAATCAATTTGCTGAAAGAATGCCCACATGCCGTTGTTATGAGTTACTACATATACACAAGAGTAACTTACAGAGGACCCCTGTTTACAGTAACTGATGTACATTAGCATGGGGCTTACACCTTCTCCAGGCCTGAGTTACACTTAGTATTACAAATAATATTATAACAATGCTGAAAATACTGATACAAAACAGCTTTAAGATGATATTTCCAAAAAATACCCCTCCTTTTAAAATTGAACTGTTTAATCCAGGTTTTCTTTTTGAATGCTTCAGCTTTAAAAAAGATTTTTCAAGAAAATACTAGTGTTTAAAACATCTCTTAAAATGTCTATTAAATGACAGATTTTCTTAAATAGATTTTTTTTTACAAAGTATAATTCAAAAGTCTATCTTCTAGGAAAACAAAACTATAAACTCCAAAAGCCCAAATCAAAAACATTATTTGTGATACATAGCTCTTCCATATCCTGGGAAAAAATCCTTGATTATTTTCTCATGCTAATTTATTTACAAACTTCAAATACTCTAGCAACACACACCAACTTTCAGGACAAATGAAGCTGAATTCCACAATTAATCATCATCTTTTTTCTACCATTTTGTAAATATTGCCCAGCCCAAAGTGTGTAGCTGCATGAATATTATAGCTTTTAAAGTATAGTGGGAATTGTAGACAGCAGTCTCATTAAGCCGAGCAATTTGCAGCGTGTATTGTTCTCTTTTGGCAGCATTACAAACAGGCAAAGAAAGAAAACATTTGGCAAACATTTGTCTTGATGCACATGTGTCTTCCTTTGGAAAACAAAAATTACAAGTACAACATATTCACTAGACTCTTTACTCTTACCAGTTCCAACCAAAGTTTGCAAATTGGTCAAAGTTTAATAGTTAAAGCTGGAGGTGGGCAGATCTAATGGCTTTTCGCCAAAGCATAGAGCTCAAATCCATTT
The DNA here is from genome assembly GCF_021613505.1 of Equus quagga. Classification (NCBI taxonomy): domain Eukaryota; kingdom Metazoa; phylum Chordata; class Mammalia; order Perissodactyla; family Equidae; genus Equus; species Equus quagga. Next base: position 82,841,805 of record NC_060269.1, read on the forward strand.
TTGTATTAGGAGATGCATTTCACACGTAGCTTTAATTTAAGCAGGTTAGTCAGATGCCATGCTAAAGCTGCTATCTCAGTTTCCCTTTATTCTTTTCATTTGTACATGCTGATAGAGTCTGTCAGAGAATGCAAGGGCAGCAGATCACGCAGTAGGTGTGACAATTTCAGTGTGCATGGATTATACCTAATGTGGATACAGTTACTAGCTTTTTTCTTTATATAAGAAAAATGGGGCCCTGATCCCTCCTGATCATTTGAAAATATATTTATTTATTGTTTATTTGTTTATTTCTATAGCTACATACAGCTGTTATTAATTCAACATAAAGGAGTTATTTTATTTAGGTGTATTGATCTATTGCGTGTGCATTTAAGTGTGAAACATATTAAGCCTTGTTTGTTAAAGAGAAATATTTGCATCAAATGAGCTTTAAATATTCCTGTTAGAGACTTATTTCTAAGAGCAAATTGAGAGTTCACCTATGTTTTACCTTTGCTTCTAACCCTAGAAGACGGAATAGTTAGAATAGTGTATACTGGGCTACCAGGAAACTGACTTTCTGTTCCTCAATTCATCATGCAGAGTCATCCATATGGGTTGACGTATATAGAGCAAAACTGGACATACATAAAAAAGTGAAAAATTTAACAATACAAGGAAAGTGAAGTAAAGTAATTTTCTTAGAATGCTCCATCCCTCAAATTATTAAAAATATGCCGATGTTGCCATGATAGTGACTCAAAGAGCATAGCATGTCGTGTTTTATGCATCATTTGACAAAATTCAGCCAACTTTACCACCTCACTGTGTTATGTCGTAGTACTTCAACACCAATAGCAATAACTAAAAGCAAAATCTTTCGAAGATCAGAGCTGTCATTCTCTATTTGGCTAGCAATTACTCAGTCTGAAATCCTTTGTGAACTAGTATGAACTAAACATTTAGAGGATAAAAGAAATAGCCTTTTCCCCCTTCATGGTGTGGCAAGATAAGCTTGAATGCATGTAATAGAGAGACAGATGCATCTCTAGCTTACATGCAAGCAAGCTTCATTCTCCAAATAAACACACCACCAAATATAAGACTTTAAAATCCCTCTTCTCTTCTCCTTCTATTAACTACGTAATTTAAGATTCTTTACGATTTCTTCATCTATTTATTCCTCACATCTATTTTCACAGTGACACCATTAAGTGAACAGAGTGCTATCTGATATTTCCTTCTGAAACTTCAATGCATATCAGTGACCAATCAAGATAAAAGATAAAGTATGGACTATATAAACCAGCAAGATGGTCCCATTTATTATACATCTATATAATATAGTCTTGAAGGTTTTTAAACCTAATTCAGTTAACATGCTTGAACCTTCATTCTAACAAAAAGTGCACAATTCTTTGTTTATAACTAAAAATGAAAGTAATATAAGTACATGACAATTTGAATATGAGCTATGCACGAGAAACACTAACCATCTTTATCCTACCTAGAGACAGGAATAGGTGATTTAATTACCCATCCTGCTGGCCTAGAGTCTGCAGCTCAGTGGTGTGTAAATTGTGATGGAGAAAAACGTTCTTCCTGCTGTACATGTGTAAAGAGATTGGCCCTCTAGGTGGCTGCCCGAACCTGCCTGTAAAGGTTGAATGCTGTCGGGCCACAGCAGCTTGGTCCTTTGGTTTCTCTGAGAATGTGGCGAGCCCTTCGGTCTTAGCTGTTGGCTTCAGAGAGTTCTGCCCTACAGTGGGCCGGAAGTTCTGGGTGACCTCAGATGTGAGGGTTTCGTAAGTTCCTCTTGAGTGTTTGATAACTTCTGCTAGTTCCTTGTCCTTCAAGAAATTACTTAAACATAGACTTGATAGTTGGCAGGCCTTGCTTTTGTAGGGGCTTGTCTGGTCAGCTGCTGAGTATCTAAAACGGTCCTCGGTGGGAGTATGCATTGCTTTTCTGTCCCTTGTGCTGAGACTTTGGGTCACAATTCGATTTCGATATGTAGCCTACGGCAAGGACACAGAAAGAAAAGATGTCTTTAAAAAAATACACCCATAGCATACATAAAATATAGAGTAGTGTTTTCACATTTGTGTGCAAAATCCTAAATTTCCAATGAGGCTTGAAAAAAAATCAATAGAATTCATGAGAGTAAATTTCCCAGTGCAACACTACAAGAAATAGTGGTTAAACAGATAATCTACTCTAAAGGGCATTTTTTAAAAGACTTTCTAAAGAGAAGTTTTAGGTTTACAACAAAATTGAGAGGAAGTTACAGAGATTTCTCATATACCCTCTGCCCCTATGTGTGCATAGCCTCCCCTGTTATCAACGTCACTCACCAGAATGGTACATTTTTTAGCAAGTATGATCCTACATTGATACATCATAATCACTCAAAGTCCGTAGTTTACCTTAGGGTTCACTCTTGGAGTTGTATATTCTACAGGTTTGAACAAATTTATAATGGCATTTGTCCATTATTATAATATCACTCAGTGTATTTTCAGTGCCCTAAAAATCCCCTGTGCTCTGCCTATATATCTCTCCACTCCTCCTCCCACCCCTGGCAACCACTGATCATTTAACTGTCTCCACAGTTTCGCCTAGTCCAGAATGTCGTACAGTTGGAATGATGCAATGTCGTCTTTTCCCATTGGTGTCTTTCACTTAGTAATATGCATTTAAGTTTCCTTCATGTCTTTTCATGGCTTAATAGCTCTTTCTTATTTTTGGCATTAAACTAAAAGTCATTTTGAAATTTAGCTAATTTCCAAAATTTGAATTCTACAGTTTTATCTGAGAATTTATTTTAAAAAGTAATGAACATCCATGAGGCTATTAATTTTTTGTTGAATTTAATATACTGTATTTAGTTAAGTATATGCCCAGAAAGTTTTAGAATTATCCATATCGCGATTTGTATCAGCAAAGCGGTAACCTAGAAATTTAAGGAACTAAAAACAGTCACTAAAATGACCTAAGGAGAACAAGAAAGCACTCAGAAGAAACTTCAGTGTGTGTTTCATTTAGACTTTTGGATGTGCTTTATTATCCAAAATCAGGTCCACGAGTATATGCCATCTTCTTTCTCACAAGAAGTTATACTTTATTAATAGAAACAAGACATAGCTCATTGAATCATGCTGTGGAGGAAGCAAAAATTACAAGCTGCCAACAGAATTTCTCCTGAAAAGAGCACTCTTTTGGTTTAGAAAAATACATTGAGATAGAAACTGACTAGCTGGCTTATTGTTCTGGTGAGAAAAAACAAAGGATTTATTGCTGCTATAAAGAAGGAGGAGAAAAGAGAAAAGAAGGAAGTAAGAGAGAAGAGAGTAGAAGAAGAGAAGAGAGAAGAGAGCCTACTACATGGCAGTAGGCTGATACAAAATGCTCTGAAGGAACCAAGGACAATTTCTGTGTGCTCGACATCTAAATGGAGCAAATTTTAGATACCCGTCTTTTCATTGTTTCCTAGAAAATCATTTCTCCAACTGATCTGTACTTTGAGCCCCAATTTCCTTATCCAGCTATCATCACTTCGATTAATATCACTAATTTGACATAAAACAAAACCAAAAAACAATTTTGACCCTGAAACCTATTCTTCCTCAAATAGGCTCCTTCTCAATAAGTGGCATCCCTGTCAAGCCAACACCTGGAAATTATCTTTGCTGTCTCTCTTTTCCTCACACCCCTTAAAATCAAACCCTTGCTGATGTTCAGCAAAAATGCAACCTCAAGTCATCCACTTCTCATCCATCCACACTAGCCCCCTGACCTCATTCTCTGGCACGTATTAAGCATTTAATAAAGATTTGCTGAGTAAACTTTATCTGCTTGAGCTAATAACATATAATATGTATAGAGTGTGTACGATGTTCCAAGTAGTCTTCTAATGCCTTTATACATTTCACCCTCACAAGAGTCTTTTGAGGTAGCTTCTATTACTCCCATTATACAGACTGGAAAGTGAAGCACAGTGAGTTTGGACCCCACAGATAGTGTAGGGTGGACAGTCTGCTCAATTAGCTACTAGTTCATTCTGCCTCCCAGTATTCCCATGGTGATATTTCTAAAATGTATCACATTTTTCTAAAATAAATTACATGCAGAACAATACTATAATTTAAATGGATGTTTCAATTATCATTACTGAGATGAATCTCCTCAGTTTTCTGTAAAACCAAGGTCTATGAGGTGATATCTGTGAGGTGTCCTTATACTCAGTGATTTCAAACTGAGATATTTTGCTGACCATGCCTTTTCTTTCTTTTTTTTCAAATTGTCTTGATGTTTGTAACAAAGTGCCATTCTAGTTTTTATTATGTGCTTACTGATAGCAGACCCTGTCCATTACTTCTAATTGCCATTTTAACTCTTCCACAGATCAGGAGTAGGGATAGTCACACTGCTCACCTGGTGTATAAAGGAAGCATTGTATGACTTACAAAAGATATTTCAGGGACTTTCTTGGGTAAAGGAATATATTAGTTTGATTCAATTTTTATTGTTCAAGAACTTTTCCGGCTTATTTCCTCTTGGCTCTTTTCCCTCACTCTAGGTATTTGGACCTACTTAGAAATATGAGCTTTTATTTTCTCTTCATTTCTGTGACTTCTATAAAATGTTTACCTAAGTGTTGAATTGGTTACTGACAGATTCTTAAATCAACACTACACTTAATAGCTGCATCCAAATGTTACACATCTTGGGTGCTATTTGTGAAATATTCTGAGAAAAAATGTGTTTCAGGACAAAAGAGACATTTGTAAATTGATCGTGATAATTAACAATGGTAATGTTTCTTTTTCACTTCTATTTCTATACATGCTGCCTAGGAAAGTAGAGGAGGTGGGTGGAGGCTTCATTTCTATTACTTTAACATTAACTTTAGGGAGACATTCATCATTTTCTTTATGTGATCATCAACCCTCTTGGAATATCACATTAAATTGAATATAGGTTTTAATAAAGACCTATTGAAAGGGATCAAATAACTCAACCCCACAGGCAGCCTCAGTGCACCTTCTCTGGTATAACATCTGACACCTACAAGGTAATGCGGATCTACCTTAAAAAGAAACAAAATGAAGGATCTCACTCAATTTTTAAAGAAAAATGCATATTTACATCATCCATTTCTATTTGTTTGGCATAGTTTGCTTTTGACATCTTAGACTTTTTACTCTTCCTTTTAAAGTGTTTTGTGATTTTCACCATTAAGTCCTGGGCTCAGGGTGTATATGGGAGAGTGGATAGCACAGGGACTCATGGCATAGATTTGGGGTCAGACACACCTGGATTCATTTATTCATCCGATAAATATTTATTGACCCCTACTGAGGACAAGGTGCTGCCTTACATGATGGGAAATAGTGCTGTTCATAAAAGAACTGGCTCCTCTCTTCAGGCAGCTTAAAGTCTAATAGGAGAATTAACCAGAATCAGACACTTTCCAGCAAAGTGACCATGGCAAACTACTTACCCTTAGTAAGTCTCCAATTTCCTCATCTGTGAAAGGAAGATTTATATTCATAACTGTATCTACATACAGGATTATTGTTAAAATTCGATGAACTACTGTGTGTAAAATGTCCAATATTATGCCTGGAACATAGTTATTTTGATGACAGCAACAATAATAGTATTTACAGTGACAAAATAAAGTGACCGACAGACCTGGAAATTACCTTGGTGGATGTTCACTTCATCCTTTAGCAATTAAACCACTTTGAACACTTCCAACTCAACTTTAAAAAGCAAAGTAACTTATTCCAGAATATTCGAGTAATTTTACATTTGTTGTTGTAGTTTGGTTTCCCAAAACAGACTCTAAGACAAATATCCCGGACTATAAACAAAAAGTTTATTGGAGAGCATTCTCAAGCCAATGCCTGTGGAGGAACGAAAAGAGCAGGTTCTGGCAGAGAGAGAAGTCAAAACTACTCAATGAAACTGTCTCAGATGGTCACACAGGGAGATCTGACGCTGAGATGACTCTTCACAGTTGTCCCCAAGTTGGCAAGTGGTTGGGAGCCTTGCACTCTTGCATCAACAAGGTACTGGACATTGGCAGCTGCCGGGAAGAGGGTGGTAACCTTGAGTGAACGGGCTTTCTTATTTTTTGGAGAGTGAAATTCTCGGAGAGGACTTACTTGACGGCTGTCAGCTGCCAATGTTTGCAGCAACCAGGAACATGAAGGCTTTAGTTGTGAAACGTGTGTGTGTGTTTTGGGTGGAGGGAGGGAGACACAGGAAGCACAGCACAGCATCCACTACATTCATTATCCTATTTATGCATTTAATATATTATGGGACAATTTGGCTTAATGAAACAAACATTGAACCTTGAGCCAAAGACTCTTATCTTGCCTGTGCTATTGAACTGTGTGACATTGGATGAAAAAATTAATTTTTCTGGGCTTCAGTTTCTGTCCCTATTGAAAGAGATGATTAAAAAAAAAGAAGATAAAAATTAAATCTTCAAGAAACTCAAAATTCATTCAATTCCCTTCCAGTTCTAAAATTCTACACTTAGAATATATATTTTATTCTACATGTTTTGGAACATATTTAGACAAAGGAAAGATTCTCTTGATTCAAAATATAAAAATATACTTTGGTCATATATATTTGTATTTAGTTGCCCTGACCCAGGGGGAAATAAATAATTTCTTCATCATGCTGCTAATTGAGGTTAATTCCTTCTGAATCTCTTGGGATCATATCTCTAAAGGGAATTTTCAGTGCATATGACTAGCCACATCTTTCTCAAAACTGGAATTAAATTTCCCCAAACTCATGTAATTGTGTTAGTTTGTAGACAATTTAGTTGTCAAACAGCTATTTTATTACCTATCCTTAGAGTTCTTTGTAGAGAATGAATGGATGGCAAATTTAGCGATTAATCAGTCAAGTGTGACGATTATAATAAAATCAGTATTTTATTTCCCTAACATTTTTTTTCTCTCATTTCTTTGCTGGAGCATATAGTCTGCATTTCACTGAATCCAAGATAACTGACTTTAAAACACATTATTATTTTACATACCACTAAGAACGTAAAAATAAACAAAAAACACACTATGCTAATTAAAAACAAGCAAACAAAAACCACACTCCATTTCCTTATTATGATCTATGTCACCCATTAATCAGTCACACCAGCCTCTCTTGGCAATTTCTTCTATCTTCAGTTTCCTTTCTTACGTTTGATAGCCAGTCCTTTTGCATTTATCTCAATGATACAGCTTTATTTACATGTAGGTATGTTGCCTCTTTAGATTTCATAAAGCATTTGGTTTTTCCTTTGGAAGAGAGTAGGGAATTGAAGGCAATCCAATTACAGATTTTTTTTTCACTAATATCAAAGTTATACCCTGTTTCTTTCTTTCCTTGGCTTTCTGTATACAAAATAACTTTTGTTATAATACCAAATCATAGTAAAACTTTTTGAAAATATTCTTAAATGGTAAATCAACACATGTAGTACCAACATCACACATAACTCAGTGGAAGAAAGGAGAATATGAAGCTAGGATAAAATCCACACACGTATAGCAATGTAAATTCCGTTACAACCCCAACTTGGTTGAAAGCATTGATTGTAAGATCCATCCTGATTTTAGGGGGTTTATTACTTTAAAAAAAGTCTCATAACTGATACAAAATAGAAATACAGTAATCATGCCAATATACACAGCCTACTTTTCATTAAGGCAGAATGACATGATGATAGAATTAATGGGGGAAGGGAGCAATATTTCAATCACTGATTAATGAGTTTCATAATTTTTTCTGAAGTTTTTCTTTTTTTGTGAATTATACTGATTGTTGTCAAAAACATTTCCAGGCAACAGCTTCATATGATCATTTCTTGAGTAGATTAGAACTTAGCCTATGATTGATTATTTTATTTTAAAATACATTTTTCTGCAAATGTTCTCCACTTAACAAAAAATGGTATTGTTTTACAACTAGAATTGTTCCTAAAGGAATAGAAATAGTTGAAACAATTGCAAATAGCTAGCTAGAAAAAAAATGGTATTATATTAGAAAAAGGGCTAACGTTAAATAGCTTTGTAACAAAATTCATAAAGATTACTGAAAATATTAACATTATGATTTAAATTGAAGTAAAATAAGAGATAAATATAAAATTACGTTAAAGTGAGCCAGTATTATCATTGGTCAGAGTTCTCGTAGCAAGAGAAGTTAAGTAGTAACTCTTGGATAATTCACACTGAGAAACACGCCTCCTGAATAAGTTCATGGTTTCCTGCCAATGAGACCTCAAGATCAAGTAAGTAAGCTATGCAGTGCAGAATACTGTATATTTTATTTTCCAGAATAGACACTTTGACCCCTACCCATTCCCACATCCAAGCCAATTAAAATATAAACTTCATAGGGGGGAGACTTTGCCTGTCTTGTTTGATGCTGAATCCACCGCTGCTTGGAATGCCTGGCATCTAGTGATGCCTTAATATTTATACAGTCCAGAGAATAATCTACTACCATGCTTGCTTGCCTTACTGACACAGCTTATCTAATACGCAATGTTATTCCCCTGACATTTTCTCTCGTTGATAAGTTGATGACTTTGATCTATATATAGAGATTGAGATATTGCCTAGATCTTAAACTATCAAACACTGGACATGTATGTTTTGCTTCCTTTCTTGAAAGCAGTGGGGAATGACTTTTCCCAAGAGACGTGTCAACTTTCCAGAGAAGTCTTGGTACCTCTACTCCTTCTTAGTTGTACCTCTCCAATAAAGAAACAAGAAATATTATGTAACTACAACATATACCCAGAGGAAAAATGTAGCCTTCACAACCACCACAGCAATATGACATGATATCTATCGCATTAGATATCAAGGCAACTGAAAAAATCTCTATAAATATGTTTTGTCAATATTGTAGAACACGAATCGAAAGGGAGTTAGTATAGAGCAGTCATCTCAATCTGTTTTCCCCACGTGTTCACATGACATATAGAGACACGCCTCTTTGGGCAAAACCAGGGCTATGAAAATACTCCCATTAAAATAACTTTAAGTCAGCTCCTCTATCTTCCATTTATGCAAACATTTTCGATGCAGAGCAAAAAGAATGGTCAGAATCCTCTCTAATTTATAAAACGACTAAATTTTGGTGCTTTAGTAGTAGTAGCAACATATTACTTAAAATATAGACACAACAAATGACTGTGACCCATCTAACACTGGGCTAGTAACCTGAAGATTAATTGAGTGGTTCACTTCATTAGTGCAGAAAATAAACAATGAAGGCAAGAGTTGAGGCAGTATAATAACCGAAAGAACAAACTCTGCAATACATATATTAATTTATTAAAAGTACATCAATACATAAATCTGAAGGCAGAATAATAGAAACTTTCAACACTGTGATGTCAAGAAGCCATCCCTATTAAATACTGTTAAATATGTTTATTGTTAAATATGATGACATACATGAAAAGTGCTTTGAATAAATGCATGTACAAATATTATTACTCACTGAATGAGATAAAATCTACAAATAAGTCTTAAATGTAAGTATTTCCGTTTTCTTCACCATATGTTTAAGTGTATATTAATAACCGCCTTAAATTTTTTTGTTGTCATTTAATCCCAATATAACCTAGATTGTGTCTATTTTTTTTAAATTTTGCTTACAAATCTTTTTTTGCCCCAAGTGTGAGGATATTTTCTTCTAAAATACAAGCGAGAGTACTTTTCAACACCTTTAAATAATGGTGTATATTCAGTTTCCTTGTTGTGTTTTCAATCTAAACTTGATCTTCACTGTTATTTTCCTTCCATCCAGTTAGCCCTGGAGACCATCCTAAGGGTCTCTTTAACACTCTTTCAATATGGATCTTTGTAAATTCTCTTAAAGAAAGTTTAAATTAGCCTTGTGACACATTTTAGAGAAGAATTAAATGGAAGCCTTCTGTACACAGCCCCTTCCTGTTGAAGCACACATCTTAAAGGAACCTCTCCTGTCCTACTTTTAGAGGATAGGTTCTATAGCGTCCCAAACAAATGCTGTACCATCTATGGAATCTACAATTGGAGGAGGCAAAAAAGACCTTTCCTTGTAGAACTCCATCACGCTAGTCTCTAATGTAGTTTTCATGAAGTCCATAATTAACCCAACCAGGAGCCTATCAGAGAATTTAGAGTTGTATAAAGTAATCTAAAATTATGTCAAAGGAAAGACAATAGTAGATTTATGCTATTGAAAAAGCTTTATTTGCCTTTATAAAATGTAAAGCAAGCCTTGAATCTTGGACAAAACAAAATAAAATCGAGGTATAACAACAACAAAAATGCAAAAAGACGGTTATGAGTGCTTTCAAGACCTAGTGTCTATCTGACACCTGATAGTGAAAAGATCTAGGGCGAGAAGGGATTCTTGAATATGCTAAACTCAAGAGAGCATATGTTGTGTAATTTCAGAATTTTAGAAAAGCGACTAGAAGGCAGACATGTCTCTTTATCTCAGATTTTATTTATAATAATAGCAAAGACTTAGTGAATATTTACAATGGGCCAAAATATGTGCTGTGTTTCACGTACTACTTTCCATTCCTATTAGAGGATTTTATTATACATATTTTAGTGATGACGACACTGACACCCTTACATTTAAGTACTTACGAGGATTCCAGGGTTAGTGGATAGCAGAATGTGAATTGGAGCTCCAACATTTGGATTTCAGAACTCAAGCTCTTAGCCGGGGGTTTCTGAACCTCAGCACCATTTCATTTGTGATTATACAGTTTCTTGTTGTGGGGGTTGCCCTGTGCATTGCAGGATGCTTAGCAGCATCCCTTGCCTCTACCTATAAATGCCAATAGCACCTGTGCCCAGTTATAACAACCAAAAATGTCTCCAGACATTTCCAAACATCCCTTGCAGGGTAAAGTTGCCTCCAGTTCAGAATCAATGGCCTAAACTATAATGGTTTCCCAAATCAGACAGATAAAAGTGACCAATGCAGTACCTCTCCAAAAATAAAAGCCGCATACATAAACTGCTATGCTTTTTTAAAAATCATGTACAGCCATGAGGAGAGAAAAATTAAGCTTTTATAATTTTTATTTTATTTTATAAACACATATAATGGTTACTATATGCCAGCCACTCTTTTGGGCCCTTACAATTATTAATTTTCAAAATATTAGCTCATTTACTAAAGCAACACAATGCACTAATAAACATTAGAAGTATTTATAAACATGAATCTTGCTCAACAGGAGCGATGAAAAACATATACAGTATGGTGCATAAAATCCAAAAATTTCTTCATTCAGACTAACCAAAGCAGCATGAGGGATCAAATCTGTTTAACTGGGTGGCACTTCACCCAGTGCTCTAACAAAGGTCTTAAAAAATAACTTTTCCTCCACACATGGGGAGTGGAGGAATGTTAATGGAGTGTCACGAACTGCTTAAAAAGCAAATGCTCCTTTTGATTTTTTGCTACCTAATATGTTGGTGTGAAGTTAATTGGTAGACCCAAAATGTGCCTCTTTCTCAATGACAACCAGTGAAGTGTCAGTATAAACTCAAACCCCATTTATTAAAAATAACAGACTGTCCTTTTCCTGTCATCATTGAGGAATATGATTTCTAAAGCAGTTATAAATACCAGGCCATTTCTCTGTGGAAGGTTTTGGCATATTGCTGCATCTGTTTGTATCCTTAGATGTGGAATCTGTTTTCAGTGATAAAGAAGAGTTTTGTTAACGGTCTAAGAAACACTCTACCACAGAAAGAGGGTATACAGAAGCTGTTGCTGCTTTGCAAGCAGGAAGCCGTGTATTAAGTTCAAGTAATAACCCAAAAGAAACATTCAAAGGTTCTGGCAGGCAAGATCCATTTTTTCAGATTGCACAAATTACCAAGAGGAAATTGTCTGGAGTTAAATTACTTCTTCTGGCTCAACCTCACTCCTAAATTCTTTAGGGTATACTAAATCCTTCTGGTGGGCATTTAGAATTCAACTAGGGTTAGAGGACAGGCACAAGATAAGCAAGGTGAATGATAATAAGGTCAGCTAAAGGCGAGTTCCCGAGAGAGAGAGAGGCCATGTCATCTTCCTCTCCTCAGGAAAAAAGTGAAAGCATACAACAGTTTTCCCATAAGCCACTAGGCATATGCTTGACTGTTCTGTTTACAACTAGACAAAATGAACTCTGAACAGAACTAAATCCTGAGGAACAATACTGAGTAGTCTTTAAAATTAAAAAGTGTGTGTGTTGTAAGTAATTCTCAGTTAAAAGGTGATTTAAATGAGAATTTCAATTACTGCTTATAATAACAATACAGGTATATGACTGAGGACTCAATTCAGAAGAAACCTAAGAAAGTACAACTCCCCACAAGTGATATTCCAGAAAAGTGTGATTTCTAAAGGAGAGTTTAAGTTAAATTTATATGCCTAAGGGGAATGAGTAGGAAATTTTTTCCGTGTTTACACAGGAATGTATAACAATGGGCAATTGTTGTGGTTTACTATAGCAACAACGTGCAAAAGGAGCCTCTTGTCTAGACACCCAGATGCCCAACATCTAGCACATATTAGATGGTGCAATGTTTCTTGAATGAATGAAATATTCAAAAAATAATCACAAAAATCCTTATATTTTCATAATGTCTTTTGTGTGAATAATTCAAAGGCTTTACAGCCAATTACTCTAGCTTTATAAGATTGAAATTTCTTGTATCCAATAAGTGAGCAAATATATTATGAGCCTATATATTATATATGCATGTGTGTGTATATAATTGATTAAGAATCTAGCCTATTTATTCCCCTCGCTTTCTAGTACTTATTAACATGATTAAATAATGTAGGCCCTAAATTCCTTGCTTAAATGATTCTATTTTATAAGTAATTCTACCCTACAAGCTCTGCTGGGAGACTTCTCAAAGTAAGACGTTATTTACCTAATCTATGAGTTCACACAAAAATGGAAGTGAAACGAAAACACAGCCATTTTACATTGCTCATTTGTTGTTCTACATCGGTATAATGTAAGGCAAGTCACTTTTAGGAATAAGTTTGACTCGCTGAATAAAGACATTACATAATTAAATACATGGGATAATTTGGAGGGTACTACAAATAGCAAATATCATAGCATCTCCTGTATTGGATACTTTACATGTTATATATTGCATTCACATAAACTATCCTAATTTACCCTTGTAAATGTGCATTAAAATTGGTTCCCAATGCCTCACTTCCATTTTACAGATGGAAAACTGAGGCTCTTAATGACTGGCTTACTCAAGATGACTCAGGTAGTAACATAAGGTCTTTGAATTCCAAATTCTACAAACTATCCTGTCTCTTCATCCATCAAAAAATTAAATACATTTCCCCAATTGTTTTCTTGATACTAAAATTTTACTTTTGTGTCAATTCCTTTAGGCTTATTAAACATTTTTGGCTTATTAATTCTGGATTTAGTTTATTACACAAAATATACCCAGGCTCCATGAAGAAATTTCTTCCAAGTAATGTGAAGTATAACATTATAAGTTATTAGTCATTTAAACCTTCATATGACTCAAGTTATCAAATTATTCCTGAAGAAAAGGGTTTAAAAGGAATCATGGGGAGTGGAGGTACCCAGAAGGTATGGGTAATATGTAAATAGATAAGAATGATGTTGAAATAAAGGGAGGCTGGATATAGACAAATAATGTACCTCACTACCCACCTGCCAGCAGAATAATTGTCAAAGCAGGCAGCATGAAAGAACTATTAGCCCAAGGAGACCAGATCACTTGAGTGTCTCCCTGGATTCACTGATCCATTTTTCTAAATATTCTTTCATTTTTTGAATTTAAGTATTTTGGTTTAGTTATACCCAGATTTAGGAAAGAATTATTCAAGACGTATTTCAAATGTGATTTTTAGCCATTTTAACCAAAATAGCCATTTTGTATTAGCTTTGGCTCTATTTTCCTTCAGTAGCATGAACAATTTAATGTAGACCAAATGTCCATTACGAAAATTCAGGGGACATATATGGAACAGTAATGTGGCAAATAACAAAACATATTTTATGCTTGATGGTTTGGTGACATACTATTATTTAAAAGTCCTTCAAAGAATTTACAACATCAAAAGAATATTGCAAACAAGTGTATGGAAAAACAAGGTATGCAGAATGGTTTGTGATTAGTGATGAAGTAATACTCATTTTTATCTACCATCTGATTTTCTGAAATGCTTTCATATAGTATAAATAAGAACAAGACACGGCAGGGAATGAATTCTGGGATGGAAAGTTATGGTCAGGATACGATTACCTACAAGTTAGAACCAATTTTTAAAAGAAGTGTGGAACATCAGATATACATTCTTTCACCTGTCAAGAGTCAAGTCTTGGAGATAAGAGGTTTATTTAATAATAGCAATTTTTCAAATAATGAACCATTTTTTTGCTACTTAGGATGAGTTTATGTGTGTTACAAAACACTTGCTATAGAGTGTAAAAAGAAATTCTAAGGCTACTTTTTTCTTTTGAAAAGCTGCTTTATCAAAGCAATCATTTTCTTTATAAACTCAGAGTAGCCTCAAAAAGTCTGCTAACAAAGAGAAAACAGATGGGCCACCAGCTTTAAAGTTACTCATCCTTAAAAAGATATAAAATTGATTTTTAAATAGAAAAAAGTCAACAAAGCACAAAATACAATGTGAGATGAAACATACAAATTGCTAAGATCTAAAAAAAAGCTACTGTCAATTATTTTCATTTTATTAATGTCGTTTTTGTCATTTTATTAATTTCAAATATCATAACCTCTTGCCCATTGGAAATATGAATATTTTCATTTGATTTAACAATAAACAATTCAAGGTGCTGAACAGACTGTAAAGTTAATGTGGTTTAACTCCTTGATTTTATAAGGATACTGTGGCTAGAGTCAATAATTTACTTGCCCCAAATTATAAAGATTGTTAGTGGCAGTCAAAAACCAATTCCAGATTCCCAAAGCATTGTTTAATGTTTCTATGCATAGCCCATCAACTTTCATTTTAATCCAAAGATACAAAATTTGCATTTGATGTAAGACAAACAAGGTCAAAAGTGTGTGTATTGGAATATTTAATTATATGTTCCAGCCATTATGCTATATTTCAGCAACACTCATGAACTGTAGATATGTAGATAGAGTTATATGTTAAGTTTACAGTATAAAAAGAATAGATAAATAGAAAAATTCTTAAAGTAATACAGGAAGATATTTTGTGCTGAGTTATGAGAAATGAAATTCGAGGGTAAGCATGTGATGATAGAGATTACATATGTGTGCACTGACCATTGAAAGCTGTGGTCCGCTACAACAGGCTGTAGTTAAAAGAGAAGACATGGTAACAGGATGTTGGCTTAGGGTAGATCCATCTGCATTCATCAGGTGGAGATCGCCTAAAGGCACAAGGAATAACTCTTTCCTGACTACAGAGGTGATTTTCCTGCATCTCAATAGAGGCTATATTGGAGGGTCTAGATGTTAGAATTATAAGGTTAAGGTGAGTCCATATCCTGGCCATAGAGATGGTAGTTTTCACTCCAATATCAGGACAGTCTGGTAGATGCTAATTGAGGTACAAAATGAGGTCTCCAAGAAACTTATTCAATAGATTGTATGTGCGCTGTTGTAAATTTTTTGAGCAATTCCTTACAATCACTACAAGGAAGCCTCAGAAATGTTAAAATCTAAAACTAGTCCTATAAAAAGAGACAAGGCATCTCTCATATCAGCTTTGTTAATATTTCTCTTTCTCTTTGGTTCTTCCTGCATTCACTATTTATTCTTTCAATCATTCATTCATTCACTCTTATGGAGAATCTACACTTAATGTAAATACAGTGGAAGATTCAAAGAAATCAAATATGCAATCCTATGCTTAGGCACTTACTTTTGCTGAAGGAACTATACCAGTAATTAAAATGAAAAGTAAGATTAAGTCACTAAAATGATGAAACAAAAGTGTTTCAAGTCAAGAAGAGATTTACTGAAAAGTAAGTGTTAAAACAGCATAATTTGGGGGCAGCCCAGGTGGCCTAGTGGTTGACTTTGGTGGCCTCTGCTTCAGTGGCCCAGGTTCCGTTCCAAGGCGGACCTACACCACTCATCTGTCAGTAGCCATGCAGTCATGGCAGCTCACGTGTGAAAGGAAGATTGGCAACGGATGTTGGCTCAAAGCACTCTTCTTCAGCAAAAAGAGGAAGATTGGCAATAGATGTTAGCTCAGGGAAAATCTTCCTCAGAAAACAAAACAAACAAAGGAACCCAGCATCGTTTCTAAGAGTGAAAGAGTTTTTCCAAAGAATTGTTTACTTTCGTTGCTTCAACTTCTCACTTCCTCCTTATCCATCAACTCACTCCAGTTTGACTTTTGCTCCTCCCGAAGACCTCCACGTTATTAAATCAAATAGATATTTACCAGTTCACATATTTTTTACCATTAAGAAACATTAGATGAGTTAACCAGTCTCATCTTGATTTCCATCATCTTTTGATATTTGTGACATCTCATGCTCCTGGCTGTTTATCTGCTTCTTTGGTCACCATTACTCAATCTCCTTTGCTGGGCACTTTTCTAACTAAATGTCTGGGTCTCCAGAGCCTGGTCCAGATTCATTTCATTCTCCCTAGGAGATCTCATCCATTTCCATCACTACATACAATCTTTATGGCAACAACTCTTAAACCTATACTTCAATCTAAACTTCTTTTCAGAGTTTCACTCATGTATCTATCTCCATGACTATGTTACAGATATCTCAGTCACATTTTTTTCCTAACCAGAACTCTTCACAATTGCATCATTCTGGTTTTCAACTATTCTTAAAAATTTCAGTAATATTTTTGAACAAATGAATGGAGACCATACAAAAAAATTGGAATTGTCCTTGATACTTTTTGTCTTTCTCACTGCCTACCATTCAACCCATCATGATTTCATAGTGATTCTATCATCATTCTGCTCACTTCTCTCCCCTTCCATCTCTCTGGTTTAAGACACCATTACCTCCTACCAGGGTTACTGCATCCACTCTTCTGTACCTTCACAAATATACCAGAAAAGAGCTATAGAAATCTTTCTAAAACAGAATTGAGAGCCCAGAAAAACACCCACACATCTATGGTCAGCTAATTTTTGAAAAGGAGTGAAGAACATACAATGGAGAAAGGAAAGTCTCTTCAATAAATTTTGTTAGGAAAATTGGACAGCCACATGCAAAAGAATGAAATTAGATCACTATGTTACACCATACACAAAAATTAACTCAAAATGGATTAAAGACTTGAATGTAAGACCTGAAACCCTAAAACTCCTAGAAAAAATCATAGGCAGTGTTGCCTTTGGCTTAGGTCTTAGCAGTCTCTTTTTGAATATGTCTCCTCAGGCAAGGAAAACAAAAGAAAAAATAAACAAATAGGGCTACATCAAACTAAAGAGCTTCTGCACAGTAAAGGAAACCATCAACAAAATGAGAACACAACCTACCAATTGGAAGATGATATTTGCAAATCATATATCTGATAAGAGGTTAATAACCAAAATATATAAAGAACTCATACAACTCAACAACAAAAAAAGCAAACCACCCAATTTAAAAAATGTGCAGAAGATCTGAACAGACATTTTTCTAAAGAAAACATACAGATGGCCAACAGGAACCTGAAAATATGTTCAATGTCACTAATTACTAGGGAAACACAAATCAAAACCATAGTTAGATGTCACCTCACACCCGGCAGAATGGCTATTATTAAAACGACAAGAAATAACAAGTTTGGAGAGGATGTGAGAAAAGGGCACCCTCATACACTGTTGGTGGGAATGTAAACTGGGAAAAGCAACAGAGAAATCAGTACAGAGATTCCTCAAAAAATTAATAATAGAACTATCATATGATGCCGCTATTCTATTTCTGGATATTTATCCAAAGGACACAAAAACACTAATTCAAAAAGGTATTTGCAATAATATATTCATTGCAGCATTAGCACAATAGCTAAGACTTGGAAACAATCTAAGTGCCCATCAACAGATGAACAAAGAAAGAAATAGTATATATACACAATGGACTACTACTCAGCCATAAAAAGGATGAAGTCTGGGGCTGGCCCGGTGGTGCAGCGGTTAAGTTCGCACGTTCTGCTTCTCAGCAGCCTGGGGTTCGCCGGTTTGGATCCCGGGTGTGGACATGGCACCACTTGGCACACCATGCTGTGGTAGGCGTCCCACATATAAAGTAGAGGAAGATGGGCACAGATGTTAGCTCAGGGCCAGGCTTCCTCAGCAAAAAGAGGAGGACTGGCAGTAGTTAGCTGAGGGCTAATCTTCCTCAAAAAAAATAAATAAATAAATGAAAAATATAAAAAGAAATAAAAAGGATGAAGTCTTGCCATTTGCAACAACACAGATGGAACTTGAGGGTATTATGCTAAGCGAAATAAGTCAGAGAGAGAAAGCCAAATGCTGTATCATTTCACTCATATGTGGAAGATAAAACAACAACAACAACAAACAAACATATAGACACAAAAAACAGACTGGTGGTTACCAGAGGGGAAAGGGGGTGGGGCAAGTGGGAAAGGGGTAAAGGGGCACACATGTAGAGAGATGGATGCTATACTGTGCATTTATCTGTTTAACGCCAGTCACCCACTTGGACTGTAAGTAGGAGCAAGAATTGGTCAAATTGTTCACAGCTGTTTTCCCAGTTCCTAGTCTAGTCCTGATACAAAGTAAGCGTTTGATAAACATTTATTGAAAATAAGGGAAAAGGAAAGGATTGGTAAAATGGGAAAAACAGAGAAACATCAAACATGGAGATATGATCTCAACTCAATGCTCCAGAATGGATACAATTTGATTTACTGCACAGTCAGGAAAGCAGCCCTGGCATTATGAATAAGGAGTAGTATGTACTTACAAGGCCTATTTTAGGAACTGTTAGTATTATGCTTTCTTTCTAAGGGGGAGAAGGATGTTTATTGAGAGATGGAGCAAGAGAATGTTATACATATAAGTTGTCTGTGTTGTGTCTTTGCCTGCTAATTTGAGGAGTTTAGAATTTTGAATCAAATGAAGATCATTCGAAAGTTTATGAAGAGGCAAATCACATGACAACACAGTATTTTAGGAAGGCTAACTGGATAATTAAAAATTAATCAGTCCAACGTAAAAGTATCTCAAATAAGGCAATTCAGAATTCATATACTTGTTAGGGATTGAAGAAGGAATATGTCACAAACAGTGGTTATATCTAAAGTTATGCCTTATCATAATTTCAAATGTCTCACATAATAGGCAAGAATAAAATTTTATTTTTCTTTTGTGAAGAATATTGGCCCTGAGCTAACATCTGTGTCAATCTTCCTCTATTTTGTATGTGGGACACCACCACAGCATGGCTTGATGAACTGTGTGTAGGTTCATGCCTGGGATCTGAACCTGCATCCCTCTCCTGCTGAAGTGGAGTGCGTGAACTTGACCACTATGCCACCAGGCCAGCCCCAAGAATAAAATGATTTAAGCTGAAAAAAATGCAAAACCTGAAGCAAGACTTGTAACTAGCTTGATCAGGGTTTATACACAAAGTTAAAGTACAGATAAAACATGAAGAAAAAAATATATGGGCATCAAACAAATTTTAATTTTACATGGTAAGAAATAGTTACACATGTCGAATTTATAACCTACATATTTCATTTGAAGAATTTCTGTAAAAATATAACTTTTACTGGTTTTCTCCAGTAAACAAATGAACAAATGAAACATTTTGAAGTCAATATTGTGTCTACAATTTTCCATAGGACATTTTTATGCAGAAAAGTTTGTTGACAGAAAAGTAATGTACTGCACAGCATTAGTGTATTTTTGACTGTATCGTGGTGCTCAGGGCCTTGTTGATATGAAATAAACTCCTCCAAAATTTTTCTACTACCTTAGTGAGGGTGATTTTCCTGTACCCATTTAAGTGGGTCTGAGATATCATGCCTCTTCAAAGACACAGCTAATGCATCTAAAGCCCAAAGAGCCTTACATTTTTTCTCTTGAAATGTATTTTTTCTCTGAAAGCTCAGAATCAACTGACTGGGCATGGAGATGAGTGGTAGAGAATTATGTCTCCAGCCCCTCAACTGGAACTGCACAGCGGACAGGGAATCATGGAAGCTCTGATTCTGGCATTGAGTATTTATTTGTTGAATTTGTATTCATTGAATGAAGAATGGACAAAGAGGTCACCAGCTTTCCCAGTACCTGCTGTTTTGCAGTGATTTCATTTCACTACACAATAGCTCAGACAATTTTAAAAGAATGTAGCATTGTTAATAAAGCATACTATGAAAATTTTGTAAGCAAACAAAATTCTTCAGCATTCCGGTATCCAGAATGTTTCAAAACATCCTGTTGTAGATTCTTCCTTAGTCCTCTCCTCATCTGGCCCAGGCCATGTCCTTCCCAAGTAAATACCTGAGAGCTCAAGATCTGCACAAAGTTCCAGCACTCCTGAAACATCTCGTCTTCTATCTGTTTCACAAGAGATAACTGATCTATCACAATAATACGTGTTTTAAACTATGTATAATTCTTGTAAAAAACCATGCATAATTTCTGTACTACTTAGCGTAACCCAGAAGAAGAAGTCAAGAAATTGTGAAATAGCAGAACCCCTATGTTTCAACATGGTACTTAAGAGTGAATCATTGGAATTATCTCAGTAATTAAGATGTTTCCTCTCTTCTTTTCAAAAACCAAAAGTCTATGTAAAATGTTTTTGTGTCCTCACATAATGTAGACTGACAGACGTCCCAAATAACTGTAGCCCATAGGGTATACTACAGAATACGCTAATAGATAAGATGTGATTAAACAGTAAGTTCTGCTCATCTCATCCGAGGAATTTCTGCCAATAAAGAAAATGCTTAGAGGCATTTTCCATGACAGCCATGATTTAGCTCAATGGTATACCTGGTTTTAACTCAGATCACATCAACAAGTTGAACTATCTTACCCCAAAGTGGAAGGAAACAGCCCTTCCATGGAGACAGCTCAGATATAATTCATGCAGAACTACAGGAAAACAAATACAACTTAGAGAAGTTAGACAAGAAGCGTTCACATAACAGAAATAGTGCAAATTAAAGGGAGTGAAATCATTTCTAGATAACAGGTAATTAGGATCAAACATTTTTTACACAGTGTATTAGAAGGAAACAAAGATTGTTTCATATTAAAATTGATTTAAAATTGTTATAAAAATAGGCACTTTAAATATATTCATGATTTTAAAAATGTAGGATATGATAAAATAAAGCAATATATAAGATAAGACATGGAGTAAGAAAAGAATGGAGCACATTAACAAAAACATCTGCAAAAAGAAAAGCAAACCAATACAAAAGGTTTTCCTCTTAAAAAAAAAAGCTTTTTCTCTTAGCCATAAATGTCTCTAAACATTAACAAATTCCTCAGTAAAATTTTACATTTATTAGCGATTCCAAGCATATTTTAGTCATTGCTTCCATATGTAGTTTAGGTTTAAGCTCACTATGCTATAATATATAGTATGGAATTAGTCATTCTCAAGCATTCTTTTCGTTGCCTGTTTGAAGCCCTAAAATATCCATTCTCAGATTATGTTGTGTATAAAAGCTACCTTATGACCAGTTAAAGTAATTATTTCTGGGATACATGCACCACAGGTGCACTAGTTCTGATTCAGTAGTTCTAGGATTGCTTTAGAATTCTTGAGTAATAACATTCATTGGCATTTCATATAATCCTAAAACAAGTGATCTTTGTAGCATACTTAGAGTGAAATGTTTCCCGAAGATAAATAATCCCATTAGGTTTTATATATATGATGACCCCTAGCTATTACAGTTAAATCTCTGACTCCTAAATCAAAGAAGTAGCATTGTTTATGAAATGCTACCCTAATCAAACGATATGCTACATATCAATCAAAGAACACATCTCCTTGAGTCTTATATCATATAAGTTGGTGCAGTGGTAAATTCCAAATGCACGTAGCTAGAGTGATAGATGTATAGCTGTAGAAGACTCTACTTCAAGTGTAATTTCAATCAGGAGAAAACAAACTAGTTGTGTATAAATCCTACATTACAAGAACCTTTTCAGGAATTGCTCATATATAGGCTTGGACACACAGAATCTCAACTAACAATTCCATCAAGGTTTGAATGCCCAGAATGGTAGACCAGAGACATAGCGATCTTTCTCCTTTCCCTATAGAGAGTGGTTCCTGCACAAACATATTCTTGCCTACATGTACCAACATTTTCCAAAAAGAACAAGATCACCAGTTACTGCCATGTAACACACAAATGAAACTAACACATCACTCAAAATATAACAAAGTAGAGAGGAATCCCAAGTATTTTGAGACTTACTCCCAAATTAGATGCCATTTATAGCAACATTTACTTTACTCCTTCAGGTGCACGCGCATAGCACTTTTATTTCTATCTATCCAAGAATCATACCAGGAAAGAAATAATGTATGAACATGTTATGAGTCAAGTAAAAAAAAAATTTGATTTGCAAGTCAGTGATTCTCAACTGGGATAATTTTGCCTCTCAGGGGACACAATTTATGTTCACCATAAAGGGGGCCACTATTAATATGTAGGAAGCAGAGGTCAATCCCTCTTAACAAAGAATTATCTAGTCCAAAATGTCAATAGTGCCAAGCTTGAGAAAGCTTCTCATAAATTAAAATTGTAATTCCCTCCAATATTTTCTTGAATTTATTCACGAACTCAAGAATGAAACATTTTCCTGACTCTGACAGTTTATGTAACGACAGATCTAATTTACCAATTCCGGTTAAATCGTCTCCTTGGTATACTCCATTTGTAACCATGTCAACTGCTTATCTCATAGCCCCTCAGTTTGGTGCCTATCAGCCTCCAGGATGGACAATGATCCAAAACAGGATGTCATTTAGCTGCAGTAAGTAATTGCTCTTCACTTCACTCTGTTAAGAAGCACTTTTCCTTATTGATTTTGGGCTGCACCTGAAGCATCACTACAATTTTTTTCCAACAACCTGAATCTGCTCCTATTGATCACTAATGCTGCCCTTCTGGTGAAATATGCTACACCAAAGACACAGAGCAAGGAAAGAGGGCATGTAAAGTAAAAGGCTGCCGCTGCCATGGGAAAGAGCCAACAACTGGTGCTTTCTTATCTAACACCACCCGAGATGAGCCGATTGAAAAGGAACACATTAAAAATCCTTGACAGACTATGCTTTCTTTTGTTCCCTACTTTTTAATTAACTTTAATATACTTATGTGGCTAGATGCATTTAAGTAGGAAATCTCTATTCACTTTCACACAATTGTCCAGGAGGTCTGTTGGTGAAGTCATTAATTGTGGAAAGTTTGCTTTGGCTAACAAATAATTTTAGGTGGTAAAGAATACCACTTAAGAATCTGTGCTCTAATATACATAGTTCTTAGACTGTATCGTATTTTCGTCACTTAAAGGCTATATAATATTGGTAAATTCTTTAACATCTCTGAACTTTGTTTTCCTCATCTGTAAAATGAGGATGTATGGCTATCATAAAAGGATGATGTGATTTATGAAACAAAGAAAAGAAAAATAAAGCATCTGTAATGACAAGGATGTGAAACTCCACTGTCAAGGAGACAGTTATTCAAAGTGAGAAGCAACAATATAGGCCCTTGAATGAGGATCTAGAATCTTGGCTTTGCCATTCTCATATGACTTTTCATATAGTCCCTTACTTCACCATTTTGACAATTCAGGCTATGTGTCTGTTCACCAAGTACAAGTAATTGATGTAAGACATGACACTATTCCTGAGTTTTTACAATAGGACTATCTAAATTTCAGGTCAAATTTCCCAGCCATAACATTTCTCATCACACCCAGACATCAGGCTTTCCTTAGGCCCATCTCCACAAATATAAAGGGTGTAACAAAATACCTTACTCTTAGAGAAGATTAAAGAATCAAATGACATGCTGTTTGTAATGTGTTTAGCACGATACTTGGCACATAGTAAATATTAGGATGATGGTTATTATAAATAAGAATGTCAGCAGAGTAAACAGGAACATGATGTCTACAATAAAAACAGGCATATCTAATATTTCATCACAATAAAATTTTCATGAATGTGTTAACTCCTATCACTAATAAAGTATAACTGTCAAAAATATGAAAGACTAAATATGTAGCCTTATAAAGGAAATCATTGAATTTTTCTTCACTTTGCTCTGCAGTAACTTACAGTAAATCACTGCTATCCTCAAGCCGATAAGTGTCTTCCTGTAATAAGAAGTTTTTCCCATTATCCCCAATGTGCAAATATATCCAGCAAATTTGGCCAAAGTTATTACTTCTATCCCTCATCACTGTGTCAATATGAAGCTTGGAACTTATCAAACTACTTTGAAGCTGGGGTAAAGTGTCATTTCTCTGTTGAAATGAAAAATTTTAAGAAATTTGATTTTTTTCTTGCCGTTTATTATGGGTTAAGATTCAAGTTATGCTGCGTTGTAATTTACAAAGGAAAAGTAAAAACAGCTTCTGAAATTCAGCTTTTCATGACCGTCATATTCACTTGTCATGTAAGCCTATGCACACAACATTCCTGCATCTTCTGTGCTCTTGGTGTTATCCACTGAAGAAAAGTTATTTCAATTGTTCTATCATTTAGTAAGACTGTTCAGGGTTTAGCAAAACGGAAATTATTTCACTTCTCTTGATGCTTTTTTTAGCCTTATTGCACAGTATAGTGTACTAATCCCTTCTTTCCAGAAGCCACTCTGGTCTATTCTAACACATTGTTTGAGAAACCCTTTTTCCATGGAAATATGCCCTCTTCTTCCAGTTAACATTTATTCATAATTTTGAAGTTAAATTTTACCGGTTAAAGTTAACTTTTGCCTGTTGCTTATGTTTTCATACTATAGTTATAATCTCATATCACGAGTTATCTAAGGGAAAAGATTATACTTCTTTTTTTATGTGCATTCTAAACCACTAGTAGATGGTTATACATCCTCTATGTACTCAGAAGAAAAGATCAGAGGATGATGCAGTGAAGAAAGTGTGTATTAAGGTGGGTAACTAGGGTGCAGGAAACGTTTTAAACATCTTTATAACTCAGCTTTTAATCATGAAGCATTTAATGATTCATCTAACATATATTATTCAAATCATATAGACACAGATATAGATGGATGGATAGATAACTAGACAGATATATATATAAACGCATATACATATATACTATCATGACCAGGGGGTATTTCTGTATACATAATTCATTAGCATATCAAATACACAACAAAATAAACGCATTCATTTATCTTTGTCTTATCTTCAGGTTTCTATTAACCTACCTAATTAACACCAGGTGCAGAATAATCAGTTTTGTTAAGACAATGGGGAGAAAAAGATGTTCTGCAGAGAAAATGAAGAAATAGGGAATAATCGAAAAACTTGTAGGAAATAATATTCCGGAATATATTAACCACATTTTAATCATCAGGATGCAATTTCTCATAAAACTAAAACTATATTATGACTCAGTTGACTGATTAAAAAAAATTAGTTTATGGGACAACCTAGGAAGCAGTCTAGCCATCTCTGTCCCGATATCAGTAGTTTTCAAACTTCAGTGGGGTCTAAGAATCACACAGGGTGCTAGGTAAAATGGGATGCTGTCACCTTCACAGAATTTGAATCATTAAGCCTGCTTATTGAGCCCTAGATTCTGCATTTTTGACACAGTTTCCAGAAATCTGATACATTTCTTAAGTATGTAAATATTTTGTATTTATTACACTTAACAAAATAGTTTAGGATTTTTTTCAAAAATCATATTGAAAATATCCATATGTGTCAAGAACTGTAGAGAGTTTGAGATTTCACTCTGCTTACAAGCTGACAAGTTGGCCCGCCATAGTTTCATGAATGCTGGCAGAAGACCTTTGAATCCAGGGTTGAGACCCAGGAACTGTACTCCTCATGGCGTGGCAGGCAGCACAAGCTTACTGCGCACATTATTTCCCCCTACCCCAAGTCCCCCAGCAGGTCTTGCAAAGCAGCCCAGGTGGATGCTGCACACAGAGTAGACTTGCATCCGAGTTGAGGAAGCCCAATCTTTTAAAGGGAGCTACTATGAAACCTGTCCAACTTGTGGATTTTACTATCAGTACCGTTTTAAACATTAATGCAGAATGTCTATTTTTTTAATCAGAAGAATCATCTACAATTTCTAACATGTAATTTCACCTGAGACGAATGAATGTGTTTACCAAAAGGGCAAAATGAATGCACATGATAAGAGATAAAATACTAATTACAACCTAATTCATTTAATGTTTTATTTTTATGGCACAGTGATTGACAGCAATGTGTTCCTAAAGTGAAAGGCACAAGAAGCTGCTGGTTCAATTGCTTAGGGACTCTTTCAGCATTTTGAATGGAATGCAATATTTAAACATTCTCAAGTGTCACTTAAGGAAGTGTTAGATGTATTCTGATACACTGGGGATGTATTCTGCAGGGGCCTTAGAAGGTCCTTAAATATGGCTAGATATGGTATCTCTTTTTATTGTTTAATTCAATTTGATAATTTCATTGATCTCATACCATTCACTGGAATTAATTTTATTCCTCCTGAGGATAAAATACAATATGCTAGAATGAATTGTGACTTCTGAAGCATTTTTTTTTCTCTGCCTTGTTGGAAAAGTTATTGAATCCACAAGAAGATCTCTTCAAAAAATAATTTTAGTGTGATTTAGACTTCTTGGCATCTTCCTAGTATCTCTGGAAACAATGATCTTCCCTCTTCCTCTTCTTCTGGGTATTCCTAATACCATATATCTTCCTCTGTGTCCCCCAAGGTCTAACTTGTAGTTTACCATCAACGCAATAACTAGAGCCTTGGCAGTGAGCTACCCATAAGCTGACTGAACCAGAGCTAACTCATACGTCTAAAAATATGACTGGGCAGTCTTGGTAGATAGCCACATTTTTAAAAAAGTTATGAAGGTCAGGTAAATATCAGATTTCTGTAGGGAATTTAAATATGCTTTTCCAAGTCTCTTACAATGTGTTAAAGAAGCTATCCAGTAAAGTTATCAAGAAGGTTCTTATCCAAGCAGCAAAATTATGACCTTTTTAAATCATCCCTATTTATACTGAGATTGAATTGACTCAAGTAATTCAGCAAGCTTACTTTTGAAACTTCATTTCTGTTCTACGAATTGCTCTATTCCCAAACTTCTTCATGTAGATTATCTCATAACCATGTCAATGGTCCTGAAAATTTATCTTGTCAAACTTTTTGAAATATCCAAATAAAAAATGTTATAATGCTATTTCTAATGACAAACATTTGCCATTTCAAAGTAATATTATTATTAGCTATCACTACGTATAGCTAAAAAATTCTCTGCATGGAACATCCTACCATGAAAATGGCTTCCGTAAATAATGTGTACTCTCACTCAATTTCTTTGTGACCCTCAGCATAGAGTCTACATTGGTCTAGAATTCATGGCTCTGGAATAGGGATTCTTAGCTATAATTTATTCAGGAGCAAAAAGTCACTGCCCTATTCCTGCATTTCTGGCTTTATCAACGAATAGCAACATCATCTTCCCAGTTGCAAAAGTCACACTACTGAGAGTCACCATTAACTTCTCATTCCTTATCCAACAAATCTATTCAATGATACAATCACTCTGACACTTTCTATCTCCTTGGCCTCTTCCACTACTCAGACCAAGATCACTGATAACTGCAAATGGAGACCAACTGTTCTTTCTGCCTTGTCCTTGCCCCCCTTAATCCACTCCATTATCCACAGTGCAGCCTAAGTCATTTATGGAAAATAATTTTAATCATGTCATTCTCTTGGGACCCCCAGTGTCTCCCATTGATCTTAAAGTTCAAACTCCTTAAATGGTTTTAATGCCCTTCAACATCTTTCTGGCCTCCTTTGTCCCTTCCACTGTTTTTGTATTCTACATTCCAGTCATGGTGATATACTTTTAGTCCCCCCTTACTTGATTAACTTCTACTTTTCAAGTTGCAGCATAAACATCAGTTCTTCCAAGAAGCCTTCCCTAACCCCACAAATCCATGTTAAGTGCCCCACTTAAGTGTTCTCATGGCAGCCCAGAAACAAACATAACTGTCATCTCATTATGTTGTAA
The DNA here is from genome assembly GCF_021613505.1 of Equus quagga. Lineage (NCBI taxonomy): Eukaryota > Metazoa > Chordata > Mammalia > Perissodactyla > Equidae > Equus > Equus quagga. The sequence goes on from NC_060269.1 coordinate 82,870,097, forward strand.
TTTTCTGTCTACCCTTTATATCCAACCAGATCACAGAAACCATGAGAAGAGTAACTATGTTTATATTGTGCAGTTATATTCTCACTGCCTCGCACATGTCTGATATGGAGTAGATCTGTCAATATTTAATGAATGAAATATGTTAGTGCACTATGCCAGGAATATTGTGGTAAAGGTATTATACGGACACAAAAAAATTTAGTATAATATAGGAAATTTATCTGTCCCTAGACATTCTGATAATGAAGTTATCTTTTAAAAAGCCGAATATAGAAAGAGTTGTAATAATGTAAGGTGACTATTTTTATGTGCTAAACTTGGCAAAATACACCAAGAATGAGGTCAATGGTCTAAGTCTTTATACATATCACTCCAATTGGCAGGCACTGAGTTACTTTAACTATTTTGACTATAGAGGTCCTAGATGCTCAGGACTTTGGTACTTATTCAGAAAGCAGTGTTTTACTTGCTTTATGATGCTAGAATTATTTAGAATGACCATGGCAGTCTAACCTCAGCTTTTTGAGGAAAACTACTTAAAGCATAAATTAAGTAATTTTTAAGTTACAGTAGTGTTCTACAACATTCTAAGAGCTAAAAGAATGCAAAGATGACTAAGACAAAGTCCCTGCCTTCGAGCAGCCCACAGTTTAGAAGTGAGGCAAGTAATTATGTGAGAAAATATAGTGTAAGGGAAACTAACAACAGTTATAATAATAATAAAGGGTGTCATGAAGATACAGGGGCAGGAAATATTGCTTTCAACAGGTTTCAAGGAGTGAGATCTGAAAAATTTTAAGAAAGCATCACATGAGAACTTGGTAGTGGCTCAAATTTGGGTGACTGGAGAATGGAATGAGGATTTCCAATGGGAGGTAGTAACATTGTTATCAAAGGCTTGGAATAAAACAAGGGAGTGCAAGGTGTGGTTAGGGAACTTCAAGTATCCGTGCATGTGCAATTTATATTGAACTGCAAAGACAGGGTGTGGTAAAGGAGTGTTGTCGATGAGATTGAAAAGTAAGACATCAATGCCATCTTCATAAGAACTTTGGTCAGTAGGTAATAAGAATCAATTTAAGGCTTCTAACCAGTATAGTCATTCTTTTTTTTTTTTTGAGGAAGATTAGCCCTGAGCTAACTACTGTCAATCCTCCTCTTTTTGCTGAGGAAGACTGGCCCTGCACTAACATCCACGCCCATCCTCCTCTACTTTAGACGTGGGGCGCCTACCACGGAGTGGCTTTTGCCAGGCAGTGCCATGTCCACACCCCGGATCCAAACCGGTGAACCCCAGGCCGGGTTCGCCGAGAAGCTGAATGTGGACGCTTAACCGCTGAGCCACCGGGCCAGCCCCTAGTCATTCTTTAGAAATGAACAAAAGAAAAAAAAAAAAAGGATGGACCATTTAGGTTGACTCTATCTTGACATTTTCATTAAGCTCTTTGAACTTTGTAGAAATTGTCAATCCCACATAATTTAACGCTCCCCCTCCTGAAATAAACAGGGAGATTAAAGTGATTTGAATAGTACAATGAAAATATGCCACTGTTGAAATGCCAATATAGATGCAGCTTTAGCTAAAGTGAATTTTTCATTGTAGGATATGTAGATTTCAGGAACAGGAGATTTCACTTTTTGAGAAATATATTCAAGGGCATAACTATTATATCTTTAGTGAATCATTTCTGTTGTTTATTCTCCTTCTGACATTTTCACACAGAAGAATCAGCAACTGTTCTTTAACTACATGTGTGAAGTGAGAAGAAAATATCGGTAATTCTTCAACTCTCTCCTTTTCCTTGACTACTAAGCAGTTTGTGATCTGCAAAAAATTATGTAAAATATCTGTCCTATTAAGACCATCTTTGGAATCCGAGTGAGTTTACGGTAAAATAATAGTCAATCAATTTTCTCAGATTGAGTAGTTTCCAGTTTTCTACTTCTGCAAAGCAGCTGAAGAGAAAATAAAGGACGTAAAAGACACAGCAAGTAAACCTGATTACATTGCAAAATGTAATTGAAAACATGTGCACTGCAGTATTTGAGTAAATGGAAGGCATATAATTGTCAGTTCTTCTTTCTTTAAAGTAGGCATATGGATAACAGGAAATAAGTTTGAAATAATCTTTATGTGGAAGCAAAATTACTTCCTCTTTAGTATTCGTTTCTTAGCAGAATACTTAACATGTTCTCTATTTGAATATAAAGAATCTTTCGGAAGTACAGTAATGATTTGTGAATTGGATTAAACTCACAGCATGTTTTCAATCCTCAAACTATATATATTACCCAATAAAAGATATTATTTAATTGAAAAGATGCTCTAGATCAGCACTTTTTATTTCATAATAAGGTAGCATCACTTTCAAGTCTATAAATTGGATTTTTAAAAAGACTCGTGAACACAGTACAGATAGCTAGTAAATGTCACAGACACCATGAAGCTCTTCCATTGTTAGTTCATTTCACAATTCATAGTGTTCTTCTGAAAATCCTTATTATACGGAATTTTAATTATATTTTACTTTAAGGGTCAGATCTTAAAGTTTCCTTTCAAAACACTTTTTTGGGTTTTACATTATTGTATATTATGCTCCTGTTTATGTATAGACTTAATTTTGTAAATGTGTAATGTGCTTTCATATAACGTATCATGTATACTACATGGGTAATTAATCAGAGCCATATTCAAAAAAACTAGGAAACACAACTCATACTTTAAATAAGATCTTATAGTTTATTGAAACCTGTGATTCCAAAAAATACTGATGGATTTGGGGCTCCTACTAGGGGATAAGAAACTATGTAATTTTTGTATGCTATCTCAAGTCAATGCATTATCATTTATTGAAAAGCACTTTAGCATAGTAGAAACAGCAAACACTCAGCATTAGGCAACCCTGGATTAAAAATTTGGATGTAGGTTACTTTCTACTCTATAACTTTGGACAAGTTACTTAAAGTGTCCAAGATTCTATTTTCTTACCTATTATTTAAGGCTAATCTTTATCTCTCAAAGTGTTACAGAGCTTAAATGATCTATAAAAAGTGGATAGATCAGTGCCTATTATCAGGATGTTTACTACTAGTATTAGCTTTATACATAGGCAAAACTATGACCTTATTTCTATTATTAAGAAATCTATATTCTGCTCAGATGTTTTAAATTAGTTGAATAGCAGAGAGTTCCACAAATGAAAAAGAAACACCTGCTTACATCAATGACAAATTTTACACACACACACACACACACACACACATACACAAGCAAACCCATCTAATTGCAGGGAACTGTATATTTTTGTGTATGGTGGAGAGAAGCAGATGGAAGCAGCAGAGCTGTGTATGTTATTACCCTACATTCAGTGTGTCAGGAAAGCTCTGAATCCCGGTCTTCCCAAGATCTCTAAATCAAACTTTTCTGCATGACTCTATGTAAATGAAAGGCAGTGCAATTAGCTGAGAGTCCCAGTTACTATATTTGTGCTTCTGGGCAAATAGCTAATAGCCTATTCAAGTAGGGTAAATTTGATGCAAGACTCAGGCACTTTTAACATTAACTAGGTCCTTTCTAGCCCAGTTTAGGAATACAATTCTAGAAATGAGGGCCTTCGGCAGGGCCTATCCTGCCTCCAGGTGCTTAGGGTTTAAATTTGGCACTCTTTTACAGGACAACAGCTGCTCTCTTTGCAAGAGGTGGAGCATGGAAAGAAGATAAACCCTTAAGCTATATAGGGCACAAAGAACAGATTGAAGTAGAATACTCTGAAAACAAGGATACTTAATACAGACTACAGGAAAAAAAATGTTATATAAGATCTAGTTTATGAATTCTTAAGGGCAGCATTACAATGATACAATTTTAAAGATGGAGAAGACTTCCCAATCGTGAAAATCGCTCTACTTCAGAAAAAAAGTTTCAGGAAAATAACGGTATCTTAACGTTTCAATATCTTAAAAGCAAGAGTTGAACCCAAGATTTTAAACTTCAGTGGCAGAGAAAAGAAAACAACTTTGATAAAATGTGGTTTAAAGAAGAGTAACTCTATTTTTTTAGATGTTTTCAAAAATTATCACTGCAGTGCAATTCTCCCTAAAATTACCAGTTCCTTTATATACATGAGATCTAGTTTAGCCAAATTCTAAATAAACAGTGACACTGCACTAATGAGGTCAGATGAAATGAAATGTAAAACTATATAATCAGACATAAATAAATATGGCCCTAAAAACAATTTTACTAAACCTACAGTTAAATTATACCCATGGTACACCCCGTGGAAGAAAGCTCTGTAAGGATGATATGTTCATCAAAATGCTCCTTTTGCAAATTTTAGAAGTAGATAAGTGCAGATACAAAAACACTGAAAAAAGATCTAAACAGCAGAAATAATAACTTTTATCCTGTGGTCAGAATTTAAAACTCATTTCTTATTCATTTTTTCAGAGAAAATATATTTATTGAGCTCCTACTAAATTTCAGGCACTCCTCTAGCTATCGGTGATGCAACTATGAACAAGATTGAACTTTGCCCCTTGTGGAGCTTACGCTCTACATAGGGCAGACTGAGAATAATCTACAAATAAATACATTTCTGTATGCTAAAGGCTATAAAAACTTAATAAATGAAATGAGCTGGAGAATGACTAAATGAGGGAATAAGTGCTAATCTAATTGAATAGTCAGAGAAATCACCTAGAAGTAAATTTTCACTTGAAACCTAAAATTACGAGTAGAGGCAGCCATAGAAAGATCTAAGGAGCGAGAACCCCAGGAAAAGTAAAGAGTACTGTAAGAGACCTCAGAGCCAAACAGGAAAACCATTGTGTCTGCAGAGCAGGCGGTGAGGGATTATGGCAGAGAACAAAGTCAGAAAACTAGTCAGAAGCCATCCATGTAGTCTCATGATGAGGATTGTTTTCCATTTTAATTATATTAAAGAACAGGATAATTTTAAGCAGAAGAGCAATGGGATAAGACACAACACTTTGAAAACATGATTTTGGCTCCTGTATAGAGACTGGATCTACTATAAAGTGAGAAGAAATAATTCATAGGCTATTACTATAGGCTAGGAGAGAGATGACTTGGAATTTTGGAGGTCCCCAAATACATTTATTTAAGTGTAAGGGTTTTTTTGTATAAATATATAGTTTTCTTTTCATATTGGGAATAAGAAGTTAGTTTTCAGATACCAATTATTTGTATAGGCTCTTGAAAATGCGTAAGTACAGCACTCTGCCTATAATGTCTAATGGATAGAATAGCCTTGATATTTTTTTCTTTCTTTCTAAAGCTCCCTATGTTGCTGCCTCCATAAGGTGTTATGGGAAGTAATCTGAACATAATGAATTAAGAAATAAAAGGGCTTGAGAAGCCTTTAAATGTGGTCCGTTCACAGGAAAAGTAGGCTAGATGTGAACAGCTGCATAATTTACCTCGGTTACTTTTTGGGCCTAAACATTTGTTCTTACAATAAATATACACTGATGGCCTCTCTTTACCAGGCCCTGTGTAAACAGGGAAACAGAAATGAACTGCCCACTTGCCCCCACGAAGCTTTGGATCTAGCCCAGCAGACACAAATGAACAAAAGTTTCTTCCACTGGGACTAGTTTGTTTGTATGTTACTTTATGAACAGAATAATCCCCTTATTCAATCTTTAATTATTAACCACCTGCTATGTTTTAAACCTAATATCACGCCAGATAATCAATCTTTAAAAGGATGAATTGTCTATATTTGATGATATTGCTCAAAATGTGTAACCGCATCCAACAATAATGTACAAAGCACTAAAAGTTATATCAGGGAAACCGAGGAAGAACTAAAATTATGGAGTAGAACATCAACCCATCTTCTAGATTATGTAATTGATTTTTCTTTGTCACCAGTGATGAAAATGAGACTTTTTGCTTTTTTAATAGAATGACAATTTTTGTTAATTTGAGCGACTAGAGTATATGTATCTAGCATATTGAATAACATCTATTTATGTATTTATCTTTCTGTCAATTCACCTATCTATCTGTCAGTTGATTTGCTACAGGTAGTAAAAATCTATGTTGATGAGGGCAATATTGTCAAAATTTGATTTGCTGTATTTCTCTTAGTGCTTTAAACTTTTAGTCTTTCCTTTTTTCTTTACTTTTGCTAATGACACTTGCCAGCCAAAACATAGTGATAGAATGAAACATTTTAATTTAGGTCAATAACCATTAAAAGTATTAAAATATGATGCTATTTAAAAATGCATAAATTATATTAAAAGTATAATATGCAATTCCTATAATAATGGCTCATAAAATAACATGAATGAGAATTGTTATATGACATTATGGGTTTTTTTAGAATTGGTAAAAGAATATATGTTCAGCGTTATTTTAATAATTTATCTGTAGATTTTCCCAAAGCAACTATGATATCCCTTGGCAATAACTGGAATTTTATTTTTGTATGTTCTTTGGAAAATACAAATTCATAAATGAAAAGGAATCCAGAATTGTCGTGTCTAGTCTCCTGGATTCAAACAAAAGGAAATTCTGGATTGGTGAACCCCTTTTAATAGCTCAGGCATCAAGACCAGTGCTAGGAAGGTTAAAAATATTGCTGAGGAAAATACTGTTTCTTACTTTTTAAGAGAGTAGCCCTGCAGAATATGAGATCTTGTTCGCTACACAGATGAAAGGAACATAGAGAACAGCTGACAGTATGAAGCAATTATATAGGCTTTAATTTTCCCTGGGGAACTCTGGAGGGTGCTCAAGGTGAACCAGTATGGGAAAGGAAGAAAATATTAGAATTTCAAATTATTTTTCTATTATTTTAAGGAAATTAAGATCGGAACTTCAAACCCTCACTTTAGCTCTTTGGAATACTCGTCGCGACACATGCTTTAAGTGTCTCTAACAAGGAATGAGAGGCACAGAAAGGTTGATAGGGGCACACATGTCCAAATTCTGTTAGTTTAGTTAATGGAGATAACATGACACACACTTAGCTAGATGCATGTAAACTGCACACATCACAGTACACCGAAAGCAAAGGAAGCAATGTGGAGCTGACATTGCTTCTGCTCCTATAATGAACTATTTGCCAGCTACATGATGAGGTAAATTTAATGACAATCCCATCAGAGCTTATAAGAAATCCGTCAAATAATTAGAAATTGCTGTTTGAAATATTTACATCCACTATTGCTAATGAAGAGCCTGACTCAAAGTATATATTATGACTTGAGATATCAGCAAATGACAACATGAAACCAAACTAGCAAGACGTTAAAACACACACACACATTGTTCCAGTAATACTTAAATACAGTACGAATAAATTCTAAACTCATCTGGTGGTTCTTACTAATCATCGAAAGACAATTAGCTACTGATACAAGGAAGTACATCCATTTCCTACTGCTTTTTATTTAGTTTTTAGTTTTATTATACTGCAGTAAGAACACAACATGAGATCTACCCTCTTTTTTTTTAATTTTTATTTTTTTCAGCTGTACATCCTATTTCAAATTCTGGATATATTACATCAGGTTCACCACCTGAACACTAATTATAGCGCATCCCCTCACATGTGACCCTAATCTCCCCTTTGCCCCTTCCCCCTCCCCCCTTCCCCAATGGTAACCACCAGTCCAATCTCCAATGCTATGTGTTGTGTTTTTTTTGTCCTTTTTATCTTCTACTTATGAGTGAGATCATATGGTATTTGACTTTCTCCCTCTGACTTATTTCACTCAGCCTAATACCCTCAAGGTCCATCCATGTTGTCACAAATGGCTGGATTTCATCATTTCTTATGGCTGAGTAGTAGTCCATCGTGTACAAATACCACATCTTCTTTATCCATTCATCCCTTGATGGGCACCTAGGTTGCTTCCAAGTCTTGGCCATTGTGTATAATGCCGCAATGAACATAGGGGTGCAAGTATCTTTATGCCTTTGTGTTTTCAAGTTCTTTGGATAAATACCCAGCAGTGGAACAGCTGGATCATATGGTAGATCTATCCTTAATTTTGTGAGGATACTCCAAACTGCTTTCCATAGTGGCTGCACCAGTTTGCACTGCCACCAGCAGTGAACAAGGGTTCCCTTCTCTCCACACCCTCTCCAACATTTGTTGTTTCCTGTCTTGTTAATTATAGCCATTCTGACCAGAGTGAGGTGATACCTCATTGTACTTTTGATTTGCATTTCCCTGATAAATAATGATGTTGAGCATCTTTTCATATGCCTGTTGGCCATCTGTATTTCTTCTTTGGAGAAATCTCTGTTCAGATCTTTTGCCCATTTTCTACTTGGATTGATAGTTTTTTTGTTGTTGAGCTGTATGAGTTCTTTGCATATTTTAGATGTTAACCCCTTATCTGAAATGTGGTTTGCAAATATCTTCTCCCAATTGTTAGATTGTCTTTTCATTTTGTTGATGGTTTCCTTTGCTGTGCAGAAGCTTTTTAGTTTGATGTAGCCCCATTTGTTCATTTTTTCTTTTGTTGCCCTTGCCCGGTCAGATATGGGACTTGAAAATATGCTGCTCAGATCCATGTCATAGAGCGTACTACCTATGTTTTCTTCTAGAAGTCTCATGGTTTCGGGTCTTACATTCAAGTCTTTAATCCATTTTGAGTTGATTTTTGTGCATGGTATAAGGGAATGGTCTGCTTTCATTCTTTTGCATGTGGCTGTCCAGTTTTCCCAACAGCGTTTATTGAAGAGACTCTCCTTTCTCCATCGTATGCTCTTGGCTCCCTTGTCGAATATTAGCTGTCCATAAACGTGTGGGTTTACTTCTGGGCTCTCAATTTTCTTCCATTGATCTGTGTGTCTGTTTTTGTGCCAGTATCGTGCTGTTTGGGTTATATGGCTTTGTAGTATAATTTGAAATCAGGGAGTGTGATACCTCCAGCTTTGTTCTTTTTTCTCAGGAGTCCTTTGGCTATTCGGGGTCTTTTGTTGTTCCATATAAATTTTAGGATTCTTTGTTCTATTTCTGTAAAAAACATTGTTGGAACTTTGATAGGGATTGCGTTGAATCTATAGATTGCTTTAGGAAGTATGGACATTTTAACAATGTTAATTCTTCCAGTCCAAGAGCACCGAATATGTTTGCATTTCTTTGTGTCTTCTTCGATTTCTTTCAACAATGTTTTATAGTTTTCGGTGTGCAGATCTTTCACCTCTTTCGTTAAGTTTATTCCTAGGTATTTTATTCTTTTTGCTGTAATTGTAAATGGGATTGTATTCTTATTTACTCTTTCTGCTACTTCATTCTTAGTGTATAGAAACGCAATGGATTTTTGTACATTGATTTTGTATCCCGCAACTTGACTGTATTCCTTTATTATTTCTAAAAGTTTTTTGTGGACTCTTTAGGGTTTTCTAGATATAAAATCATGTCATCTGCAAAGAGTGACAGTTTTACTTCTTCTTTTCCAATGTGGATCCCTTTTATTTCTTTTTCTTGCCTGATTGCTCTGGCTAGGACTTCCAATACTATATTCAATAAGAGTGGTGACAGTGGGCATCCTCGTCTGGTTCCTGTTCTTAGAGGGATGGCTTTCCATTTTTCTCCATTGAGAATGATATTTGCTGTGGGTTTGTCATATATGGCCTTTATTATGTTGAGTTATTTTCCTTCTATACCCAATTTATTTAGAGTTTTTATCATAAATGGATGCTGTATCTTGTCAAATGCTTTCTCTGCATTTATTGAGATGATCATCTGATTTTTATTCTTCATTTTGTTAATGTGGTGTATCACGTTGATAGATTGGTGGACGTTGAACCATCCCTGCATCCCCGGAATGAAAACCACTTGATCATGATGTATGATCTTTTTATTGTATTGTTGTATTCGATTTGCTAGTATTTTGTTGAGGATTTTTGCATTGATGTTCATGAGTGATATTGGCCTGCAATTTTCTTTTTTTGTGTTGTCCTTGTCTGGTTTTGGTATCACGATGTTTCCTTCGTAGAAGGAGTTAGGAAGCCTCCCCTCCTCTTCAATTTTTTGGAAGATTTTGACAAGGATAGGTATTAAGTCTTCTTTGAATGTTTGGTAGAATTCACCAGGGAAGCCACCTGGTCCTGGACTTTTATTTTTTGGGAGGTTTTTTATTGCTGTTTCCATCTCCTTACTGGTGACTGGTCTATTCAAATTTTCTACATCTTCTTGGTCCAGTTTTGGAAGGTTTTATGTTTCTAAGAATTTATCCATTTCTTCTAGATTATCCAATTTGTTGGTGTATAGCTTTTCTTATTATCTTTTGTATTTCTGAGGTGTCCATTGTAATCTGTCCTCTTTCATTTCTGATTTTATTTATTTGAGCCTTCTCTCTTTTTTCTTGGTGAGTCTAGCTAGGGCTTTGTCACTTTTGTTTATCTCTTCAAAGAACCAGCTCTTGGTTTCATTAATTTTTTCTATTTTTTTTTAGTCTCTATTTCGTTTATTTCTGCTCTGATTTTTATTATTTCCTTTCTTCTGCTGATTTTGGGCTCTTTTTTGTTGTTCTTTTTCCAGTACCTTTAGGAGCACTTTTAGATTGTCTATTTGGAATTTTTCTTCTTTGTTGAGGTAGGCCTGAATTGCTATAAACCTCCCTTGTAGAACCGCTTTTGCTGTATCCCACAGATTTTGGCATGTCGTGTTTTCATTTTCATTTGTCTCCCGGAATTTTTTTATTTCTTCTTTGATTTCTTCATTGACCCAATCATTGTTCAGTAGCATTTTGTTTGATATCCACATTTTTGTGGCTTTTCTGGTTTTCTTTCTGTAGTTGATTTCCAGTTTCATACCTTTGTGGTCAGAAAAGATGCATGGTATTATTTAGATCTTGGTAAATTTATTGAGACTTGTTTTGTGGCCTAATATGTGATCAATCCTGGAGAATGTTCCATGGGCATTTGAAAAGAATGTGTATTCTGTGGTTTTTGGATGGAATGTTCTGTATATGTCTACTAAGTCCAACTGGTCTAATGTGTCCTTTAAGGCGAGTGTTTCCTTATTGATCTTCTGTTTGGATGATCTATCCATTGGTGTAAGTGGAGTGTTAAAGTCCACTACTATTATTGTGTTACTGTCTATTTCTCCTCTTATGTCTGTTAATAATTGCTTTATATATTTAGGTGCTCCTATGTTGGGTGCGTAGATATTTACAAGTGTTATATTTTCTTGTTGGATTGTTCCCTTTATCATTATGTCGTGCCCGTCTTTGTCTCTTATTACAGTTTTTGATTTAAAGTCTATTTTGTCTGATATAAGTATTGCTACCCCCGCTTTCTTTTCTTTGCCATTTGCATGGAATATCTTTTTCCATCCTTTCACTTTCAGTTTGTGAGTGTCTGTAGGTCTGAAGTGTGTCTCATGTATGCAGCATATACATAGATCTTGTTTTTTTATCCATTTGGCCACCCTATGGCATTTGATTGGAGCATTTAATCCATTGACATTTAAAGTAGCTATTGATAAATATGTATTTATTGCCATTTTGTCACTTTTTCTTTTTTTTGGGTGTTTTAGTAGTTCTTCTCAGTTCCTTTCTTTTTCTCTTGCTCTCTTTCCTTGTGGTTTGATGGCTATCTTTAGTAATATGTTCGATTTCTTTTGTCTTACTTTTTTTCCTGCTTGTTATAGGTTTCTGGTTTCTGGTTACCATGAGGATCCTATTGAATATACTATGCATATAACAGTCTATATTGAGTAGATAGACTCTTTAGCTTGACCTCTTTCTAAAAGCTCTACTTTTTCACTCCCCTCCTCCTGTATTATATGTTTTTCACATCATATATAGTCTTTTGTTTAGTGTGTGTCTATCCATTAGCCTCTTATCATTGAAATAGGTAATTTTAGCACATTTGTCTTTTAACCTTCATATTACCTTCACAGGTAGTTGATCTGCTGCCTTTACTATACTTTTACCTTACAAGTGATTTTATTGCCTGTTTTTTCTTGTTGTTGTTTTGGGTTTTTTTGATAATTTTTTTTATTTTATCTCTATTTGTGGTCATTACTTTCCCACTTAAATAAGTGCCTGCAGCATTTCTTGTAGAACTGGTTTCTTAGTGATAAACTCCTTTAATTTTTGCTTGTCTGGGAAGCTCTTTATCTCTCCTTCCATTCTGAATGACAGCCTTGATGGATAGAGTATTCTTGGTTGTAGGTTTTTTCCTTTTAGCACTTCAAATATGTCATGCCATTCTCTTCTCACCTGTTGGGTCTCAGCTGAGAAGTCTGCTGACAGCCTGATGGGCTTCCCTGTATATGTCACTTGTGGCCTTTCTCTTGCTGCTTTTAGGATTTTCTCTTTGTCTTTAATTTTAGACATTTTGATATAATATGTCTTGGTGTGGGCCTCTTTGGGCTTCTCTTGTCTGGAGCTCTCTGTGCTTCCTGTACTTGGATGTCTGTTTCCTTCCTCAGGTGAGGAAACTTTTCCTCTATTATTTTGACAAATAAATTGTCTGCCCCTTTGTCTCTCTCTTCTCTTTCTGGGACCCCTATAATCTGAATGTTAGCACGCTTCATATTGTCCCAGAGTTCCCTTACACTGTTCTCATTCTGTCTAATTCTTTTTTCTCTTTTCTGTTCTGCTTGAGTGATTTCCTCTAATCTTTTGTCTAGCTCGCTGATCCCTTCTTCTGCTTCCTCTACTCTGCTATTGAGTCCCTCTAGTGAATTTCTCACTTCAAGTATTGTATTCTTCAGTTCTGATTGGTCCTTTTTTATATCTTCCAATTCTTTGCTGATGTGCTCACTGTGTTCATCCATTCTTCTCTGCATATCTGTGAGCATCCTCATTATATTTTGTTTGAATTCCTTGTCAAGGAGGTCACTAGTTTCTGTTTCACTTAGTTCTTTTTCTGGTGTTTTGTACTGTTCCCTTGCTTGGAAAGTATTCCTTTGCCTCCTCATTATGCCTCTTTCTTTGTGCTATTTTCTTTGTACTAGGTGAGTTGGCTATGTCTCCTGATCTTGGAGAAGTGGCCTTATGTATGAGATGCCTTATGAGGCCCAATAGTGTGCTTCCCTCTCGTCACCAGACCATAAGAACCAGGAGAGACCCCTTTGTGGGCTACTTGTGTTCTTCTGCTGTGGCAGGGTTGCTCCCACTGCAGGTACACAGGGAGTCTGATCTTTCCTTCCCTGGCCAGCTGTTTGTAAATCTGGTTTGGAGGGGCCTCAGCACTGTTGGCTACAAAGTCTATTAGCACACTCTTATTGCAATTGTCCTCTTAATTGGATTGGTACCCAGTGTAGCTGGTTGCTAGGCTCAGGGGCATACAGTTGTGATAGGTCTGAGGCCAACAAGGCTGATGTCAGTCCTCTTCAGAGTGCAGCTGAGTGGGGCTAGCCCTTGGCATGGAGGCACTCAGTTGTTTCAGGCTTTGGAAGGTGGGGCTGATCCTTTTTATGGCTATTTGTGAAGCACAGGTCTTCTGCCGCTGATAAGCCTCACCCCCCTCTGGACCACATACACTGTCAACACAGTCCTGGTCTGTGCACACTTCTCAACCCCCTGGAATGCACCCCACTGCCACACTGCAGAGGCCCCCACCTCTGCCCTAATGCCCCCTACAGTTCACCTGGTCCTCACAAGCCCTGCCCCACAGAGGCAGACACCCTTGCCTGCCTGTAGAGGATCAAGGCACTCAGTCAATGCAGGCTGAAAAGTAGCCTGAGGGCTTTCTGTTAGGTGGGGCCAGTCCCTAGGGTGGGTTGCCTGCCTTGGCTGAACTGGATTAAATCTGTGCTCTAGTGGGTGTGGCAGAACCCTGGGCTAACAGCCCAAGGGATGCACCTCAATGGCCCCCACCAGTGTCCGTATCAGCACACCTGGACCAGCTCAGAACAATGGCCCCCACCAATGTCTCAGTCTCAGGTGAGGATCCTCCTCTCACCAAGATGCCCACAGAGCCCACCAGGTGAGTCTTGTTTCACCAAAGGACAGTCAGCTTTCTCTCTGGTGATTTTAGGTTGCTGCAATGAGTGAGTTTGTGGGTGGGCCCTTTAAGACCCGGATCTTTTCAGCTTTCTGCCGATAGCTTGTCTGGGGTGGCCTCGCTGCAGTTAATAGCCATCAAAGCCAGATAGTAAGACCCCCATCTCAGCTGGGCTGAGTCCGAAGGATGGTTATAGCAGTATTGCCCCTGCTCCAGACATCACTCCTCCAGGGAGGGCTGCGTACCTTAGGTTGGCTCCTGCCTGGCTAGCTGAGAGGCTCTGCTGCTCCCAAAGGTGGCTTTTTTCCTCTCCAGCCAGAGTTACTGCCTGTTCTGCTTTCGTCAGGACTGTCCCTTGTTGTGGGGGTTCTTTTTATCCAGTTTTCAGTTTTCAATCCAGGGTGATTCTTCCCAAAATTGTTGTAGCCTGGTTGTGTTCATGGAAGGAGGCGAGTTCAATGTCTGCTCACAGCGCCATCTTGATGAGAACTCTCGAGATCTACCCTCTTAACAAATTTTAAGTGTATAATACATTATTGTTGATTAGAGGTACAATGTTATACAGCAGATCTCTAGAGCTTATCCATTTTGCTTAACTGAAACTTTATGCTCATTGATTAGTAACTCCTCATTTCCCCCTCCCCTCAGCCCTTGGCAACCACCATTCCACACTTTGATTCTATCCATTTGGCTATTTTAGAGACCTCATATAAGTGGGATCATGCAGTATTTGTCTTTCTGTGACTAGCTTATTTCACTTAGAAGGTCTTCAAGGTTCATTCATGTTGTCACATATGGCAGGATTTCCTTCTTTCTTATGGATGAATAGTATTCCATTGTATGTATATACCGGGTTTTCCTCATGCACTCATCTAGCAATGGACATTTAGGTTGTTTCCACATCTTGGTTACTGTGAATAGTGCTGCAATGAATATCAATTTCTAATATCTCTTCAAGATTCTGATTTGAATTCTTTTGGATAACTACCCAGAAGTGAAATTGTTGACAATACCTCTTAGATATATGATTTGCAAATATTTTCTCCCATTCTCTAGGTTGTCTTTTCACTGTTGATTGTTTCGTTTGCTGTACAGGAGCTTCTCAGTTTGATGTACTCCCACTTGTTTATTTGTGTTTCATTGTGACCTGTGCATTTGATGTCATATTCAACATCATTGACGATCAAAGTGATAAAGGTTTTCCCCTATTTTCTTCTAGGAGTTTTACAGTTTCAGGTCTTATGTTTAAGTCATTAATCCATTTTAAGTTGATTTCTTGTATGGTATATACAGATCCATCCTGCTGGAGATTCCGGGGGCCTCTACCAACTCTTTTCCTCTTCAGGACGAAGCAAGAAGCTGTGATTTTTGTCCTCTCACTCTTTGGCATCTACCAGCCCAAACTGCTGTCTCTCTTATCCCTTACAGGGCTAGATTATTCCCACATATCAGAGCTTCAAAACTGGTAAGACAGATGCCAGTTCTTTGGCAGCCATGGATAAGTTGGGGTGCTGGATGCAGGGATCAATTCTTACCCTCCGCAGGGGGTAACCTGAGAACGATGATTTTTCATTTGCTTGTCTCTGCTGAGCTAGGGGGAAGATCTATGGCATCTACCAACCCAAGCCACTGTCTTCATTCTCCCTTAGGTGGCTAGACTATGCAGGTCCCATCAGAGCTCCAAGACGGGCAGGAGAAAAGCAGGGCCTTGGCAGAGCCCCCTTGGCAAAGTTGGGTCACAGTGGACACAAATCAACCTCTTCCTTACCCTGGAAGAAGCTGGGACCTAGACAGTTTCTTCCCCATCATATGATGCTATGCCTGATGTAGAGATTCTGTCAAGACGGTGTTCTGAATCTCACTACTGACTTTGATGAGTCTGGTTTCACCTTTGCCTGGGGTGCAGGAGGCTTTCAATCAATTTCTGGATTTCTCACAAAGGAAATTCGTCTGTGAAATGTTGCTGAATTGGTGTGTTTTTGGGGTGTAAGAGAGTCCAGGGATTCTTAATCTGACATTTTGCTGATCTCACTCCCTTTTCACTGCTTTTTAAAATGGCTAGAATAATTCGTGAAAATAACATGGAAGCTAGCACTACCCTCTTTTTGGGGGATCTGTGTGGTTTGGGAGATAATATATCCTTTGGATCAGATAAGTTTTAAAACCAAGGACCAGAATATAGGATCAGACTTTTCAAAACAATAAAGTATATTTGATATTTCTCACTAAAATATAATTATTCAAATATTAAAATAGTATTATATTGAGAGTAAAAATTTTTGCAACATCATACATTAAATAAAATTTTAAAATATTTAAAGTACTATTAATTTCGTTTTCATTTTACCCTGTTAATTTCTATCTTTATGTGTTTTATACTAATCCTTTAGTATATCAAATCAGGATTTCACGTAAATAATTTCATATAAATAAATGTAATAATTTCATATGTAATGACATAAATAAATAATTTCATGTAAATAAATATATACTTATATTTGAAAAATACATTTAATGATAACACTATGAAGTCAAAATGCTTTGAAGACTACCTCCCTGTAAGAAATATTCACAATAACTGCCAATGACAGGCTCCAAGCTTGCTTAATCTTTACAAAACCTTTTCATTGTATCATTTACAACTCCTTGAACATGTTACTCATCTTCACTCCTTTAGGCTTCTGTAAAAACTGTATTTTCTTCACGAAATGCCCTTATCTTCTCTTACTACATTAGGAACTCATGTATCCTTTAAGATATAGCTCAAATATTTCTTCATCAGTGAATTTCTCTAGTGTCCCCAAGCAAATTAATTTTATTCCTCATCTATACTCCAATATCGGTTTGTGCTAATTGCTATCATAGTATTTATTATATTAATAAATACTGTGGTTATTTCCTTACGTAGCTCTCACCTTGATAGGACAATGAGTTCTTTGAAAGTAGGGGCAGGGTCTAATTTACCTTAGCATCCCAAGTTTAGCATGGGGCCTGCTACACAGAAGATATTCAGTAAATTTCTGATAAATTTAAAAAATAGGTTTAAAAAGTAAATATGAGAGAACAAATACAATGTTACTAAGACATGTTTTACTCAGAACACTGGTGGACTGTCTTATAACTTTAAGTGAATAGGCACAAAGTGTGCAATCCAGGCAGCTATTGTATAAAATACTAAATCTTTGAGATTTGACACAAGCAGCCAATGGCCGGTACACAGGGAAACTGAGAGATCCTGAAGACACCAGCACTCAGGGGTTCTGAGGTCCTCCTGAACAATATTCTCAGTGTTGCTCCCTCTCCACACTGCAGTATACTCAGAGGCAAGAAGCAATTTCTGAGTGTAATTTCTTTTCCCTATGTCATTCTAAAGATTTTAGGCAAAATGTCATAGAAAAAATACTTATTTTCTTGTCATTTAAGATAGCCAGTAGGAATAGAGAATATCATTTATAAAAATGTTGAAAATATTTTTAAGAAGACTCATCATAAACTAGTGATAAGATTCAGGAATGGCTCTCTAACAAACAGCTGTGACTTTGCTGTTTTGACATATTCGTGAGAAAAGAACATTGTAATCACTTTATATAATCCTTACATCCAATGAAATCTGGAGTTTTCCTTAAAGCACCTTTTAATATAATGCATTTATACCAATTATCTGAATTATTTATGCCTATGGTCTGTGCATTTTTCTCTTTTAAAAATAAATGAAAGTTGGTGCAATATTTAGGAAGTATTCGCAAATTAAAAGTAGGGAAGCTGGTGCATTTCATAACTCCCCTAAGATCACGGAGTCAGCAGAACTGCTTTTGATATAGCATATTTCATCAAGTAATTATTAATGTCTGATCTCTCTAGGTATTTTTGAACACCCGCTTCTTTTCCTTTTAATAAAAAATTATTCTGGTATAACTCTAATTGCCTATGAATGCTTGGACCAGAATTTTCACTATGCTCAGTAAGTTTACTGATAATCCACTTCCTTCTTAAAGAAGGGTAAGCTATTAGTTTGGGAGAGATCAGATTCTGTAATAGGAAGTTTACAGATAATTTGGATAATACTCAATTTTAAGTAAAAGTAGTTAAAAGCTAAATGTTTAACTCTCAATGAGCTGCTCCAAATTTGATCAAAATCAGGATTACCAGTCATTGGTTTTCATTTGTCCTCAAAATATTAAGTTAAAGTGACAGCAAATACCATGTTTTCCTTGATGAATTATGTTTTGTATATGCAGAAGCACATTTAATTATTTAACTTATTTGTCTTTTCCTTTTACCAACACTGTTTTAGTTGAACATGTTTATTTGAAATCTCCCCACTCCCAAAATCATATGCTTATCAGCTGAACTTCTATTTTTGCACCTACAAGGGGTTAATTGAAGGTTTGGTCATTTCATTTCAATGTGACAGGGTAAAACTGTTTATACATCTCAACTTCAAATTTCTTCACCTGAGTAATATATTACACACCCCTAGGGATGCTGTAAGGATTAATGAGTTTGAAAAGTACATTGACCTTTCTGATGAAACATGCTCTATAAGTACAAAATGCTGTTTTACTGAGCTCCAAATAAGATACATCATAAAAAATAAAAAATAAATATATGAAAGTAGATCAAATTAAGGCAGATTGACAACAGAGACACATTATAAATAGAAATCCTTGTCTCCAATAGGGTTTTGTCCTAGCATATAAAGTTTGTTCCTATCCCAAATATCTCTTCTTTGATTACCTTTGTTCCTATATCTAATGTAAGAATTTAGGTCATTTCTTTAAAAAAACACACCATTAATGTTAGTGATTTACAGCTGCATTGTATATCCTCATTGTATTTTTCTCTAGCCAGTATATGAGACTCTAATTATACAACTAGTCCAAGCTTTTCATTGATAGGTTATCGAGTGTCAGGCATTGGCCTAAATACTAGTCATAGATTATTTTGCTTAATTCATTCAACTTATAAAGGGAGAAGACAGAGAGTACTATGACTTGATCATGGCTGACCAGTGATATTAATATTTTTGAACTCCAGGAATAAACAGAAATGGATGGCCAGCACAGAAAAATGTGATCTGGCAAAGCTGGATTTAGCAGTGTGAGTCCAGCATAATTTACAAAAGGAAATGATGAATTTGAGGCCAACCAGGAAATTTGCATGGATATTCACTTCCTCTGCTCAAATGCTATATCCCTCCAAATGAATTTCTTTTTACTTATTTATCTCCCAAGAAACTTTAATATATTAATACTAGAAAAGAGTACAACTAGAAAAAGATAGTGGGGATATTGAGATACTGGAAAAAGATCACCCTCTTTACTTTGTGAATTGGTAATTAGTGATCGGGTTTTATATATTACTTCCCTGAATGAAAAATTAATGTGATCTATGAGCTTTATCATATCTGGGTGTACACTTGAAATCTGATTTTTTCAAACTTATAGACTGGTAATAGATCCTAAGTAACTGTCTTTACCTCATCTTTTAATCATTTGGAAAACTTCAATAATGTAAATTGTAGATGAAAGGAATTGCTAAATGCAATAGTTCTCAAACTCTTCTATCTAAATAAACTTAATGATAGAAAAGAGTAAAACTTTCAGGTAGAGAGGGATGGGAAACAACCAGAAACAGCCTATCACACACATAAAATTTCTTTAAAATCTCTTATTTTAAAAACCATTTATATTTTTCATTATATTCAATAATATATGATGTATAATTTATTATAAAGACAAATTTCACCAAATTTTGAAAAAAAAGTGATACTCCAGGATGACTCACTGTATATATTTTGTATATATATTCAAAGGTATGAAGAACATAGTCAGTGTCCCAGAAGAAAGAGTATTTCAGTTTGAAAAGCATAAACTTGGTGGAACAGATAGGTAATAGAAAAGCCAGCTATAAAATGCATTTCATATAAATAAGCAATATTATATTGGCTTGTATTAGCAAATCTATAAAAGAAGAACTGAGAAAAATTTTGAATTGGCTCTCATTTATAATAAAATTACAAAGAATTATCACACCCACATACATCAAAAGATACGTTTATAATATAGCATCAATGAAATACTAAAATATTAAGCATGATGCTATATTAGATTCAGTATTACCAAAAAAAGAAATGCAAATCAAATTACAGTATTAGAAACTCTAACAATGTGATCACTTGCATTACCTCGATATATGTATTTTACCAGATTGGAGGGACATTAGCTTTTTAGATAAAAATGAAGAATCCCAAAGAAAGATGCCTAGCAGAAGAATTCCTTTTTTACCTTTTTTTGTGATGTGGCCTTAGAGCTGTTATTTTAATTTCATTAAAGTTCCATTTTTCTATCAGTAAAATGGACTTGATAAATACGATAAATCATGAAAAATTCTGAGCATAGTACCTGATCTATGAATACCTGAATTAACGTTATCTTTGATATTATGTTATTATTAATTATATATCATAGTTATGTATACTAAAAATTAAGAAATGTATAATTTTTAGAACTACATTCAAACTATTTTATAGGTAACTTTTATTGTATTTAGTTACTTAAGGCATAATTATATGGTTTTACTCTAAGGTGTCTGAATATTCTAAGGCCACATGAGCACAATGTTTAGTATATAAATTATTATATATTTAGAGAATATTTTTCTAAATTATTTCTGCAGTACACTTCACACACATGACCTTCTTTCTTTGTTTTAATATGCCAAGCTGATTCCACAGTAAGCCCTTTACTTGCTGTTTACATTGTCTCAAACACTCCACTCATAGATCCTCCAGTTTAAAAACTAGTTTATCTTGTCATATAGGTCTCAGTACAAATACACTTCCTTATCAAGATCTTCTCTGAACCCTAAATGAAGGGAAATAAACCACCTACCTTTCATTCTATCACCTCAAATTATCACTCTATGTAATGATCTTGTTAATTATTTGATTAGTTATGGATTATCTATTTCCACCCACAAGAACGTAAGCTCCTTCAACACAAGAGTTGTATCTTTCTTGTTCTTTTCGGTGTCCCCATGGCTTAGAATGGTACCTAATAAATTATATACATTTGAAAATATTTGTTGAATTGAATAATTCAACCTGGATGAAATGGACCAATTTCTTGAAAGATACAATCTTCCCCAACTCACACAAGAAGAAATAGACAATCTGAATAGACCTATATCTATTACAGAAATTGAATCAATACTTAATAATCTTCCAAAAGAGAGAGCATCAGGCCTTGATAAGTTCACTGATGAATTTTACTAAAAATTTAAAGGGGAAATTATACCAATTTTCTGTAATCTCTTTCGGAAGACAGAAGCAGAGGGACTATTTCATAACTCATTTTATTAGGCCAGCATATCCAAACAGCAAAACCAGACAAAGACATTGTAGGAAAAGAAAACTGCAAACCAATATCTCACATGAACATAGATGCAAAAATCTTCAACAAATTATTAGCAATTCAAATTCAACTATACAGAAAAATAATTATATACTATGACCCAGTGAGATTTATTCCAGTTATGCAAGGCTGGTTTATGCAAGGCTGGTTCAACATTTGAAAATCAATTAATGTAATCCATCATATCTATAGGCTAAAGAAGGAAAATCTCACGAACATATCAATAGATGTAGAAAAAACATTTGTGAGTTTGGAGGATGGCCGTGTAGGAGTATCCTGAGCTTGCCTCCTCCCACAGATTCAACAAACTTATAACTACTTGTGCAACAATTTACTCTGAGAGACATGTGGAAACTGGATGAAAAGAACCTCTACAACAAGTAACAACACAGAAGGGGTGGAAGAGGCAGAGATACAGTTCTGTTGAGGAAAAAGACTGCACCCTAGCCACAGCACCTCACAGCTGGGAATGATCTCAACGGTAGGAGATTCAAGCTCCACATTAGGTGCCCCAGCCCTTAGATTCAACACAAGAGAAACAAGATCCCAAAATATCAGGCTTTGAAAAACAACCGGGAATACACCCAGGAAAACTATAGAACTTCCAGGAAAGGAATTCCTGCTCTTAAAGGGCCCATGTACAGACTCACTCAACCCAGAAACCTGCACGAAAACACCAGACAGAAAAGTACATACTCCGTTGGTAAAAGGGATTCACTAAGCTTGGAGTACATCACAGACAGGCAGAGGGTGGCTAGGCCCAACCCCCAAGGACTGAGAAGTTGGCAGTAGCCATTACTGAGGCCTATTTTAGTCATACTAACAAAGACACTGGTAGGCACCATTGGAATCCTTCCTCTAGCTTATTAGTGCAAAGGCCTGCCCCACCCACTAGAGTACCCAAGGCAATTGAGCAGAGCCAGACAGCACAGGCAACCCACCCTAAGGACAGGCCCTGCCAACCAGTGAGCCTGCAGCAGACTTGTGCTGCTGGGCCTCACAAACAGCCACAAAGTGCTACCTTGTGGTCTACCTGGGCAAGATCTACCTTGCCCACAAATGCACCTGAAACAGTTGTGTGCTGCCACACTGGGGGCCTGTCCTGCTCATCAGCAAACCTAAGACAGCTGCATCCTCCCAGGTCTCACAGCCAGCCTCACTGGAAACCTGCCCCACCCACCAGCAAAACTAGGGAGCCAAGTTTTTCCAGGCCATACAGCCAGCTGTACTGGGGGCCTGCAGCAGTTGTGCACCCCCAGGCCTAGCAACCAGCCACACTGAGGACCTAACTTGCTGGGGGTTTGCTTCTGCCCATAGCAGCTGCAAAAGTCCAGGCCTTGCAACCTGCCTGCCTGGGAGCCAGTAGAGCCTACCCACACACCCATAGTAGTAACAGCCCCACCACAAGAGAAGGCACATGCAGCCCACACATAGGCACTCCTGGAGCATTTGGCATGGAAGACAAGATGCGAGCATGCTGCTAGGCCCCTTAAGACATCTCTTACATAATGCCAAATTTCCAAGATTGGGAGACATAGCTGATCTACATAATACATTGAAATAAGCACAGAGAAGTAGGCAAAACGAGAACACAGAGGAATATATTTCAAATCAAAGAACAGGACAATGCTTAGAAAAAGAACTAAGCAAAACAGAGATAAATAATTGACTTGATAAAGACTACAAACTAATGCTCATAAAGATGCTCACTGAACTGGGGAGAAGAATAGATAAACACAGGTAGAACTTCAACAGATAATGGGAAAATATACAGAAGAACCAATCAGAGCTGAAGAATACAATAATGGGAATGAAAAATTTGCCAGAGGGAATCAACAGCCGAGTAGATGACACAAAATAACAGATCAGTGGTCTGGACAACAGAGTACAGAAAATCACCCAAACTGAACAGGAAAGAGAAAAAAGAATTAAAAAGAATGAGGACAGTCTAAGGGAGCTCAGGGACAACATCAAGTGTACTAAAATTTGCATTCTAGGTGTCCTGGAAGGTGAAGAGAAAGACAAGGGGCAGAGAAATTACTTGAAGAAATAGCTGAAAACTTCCCTAACCTGGGAAAGGAAGCAGACATCTGGGTACAATCAGCATAGAGCATACCAAACAAGATAAACCCAAATGACCATATACCAAAACACATTATAATTAAAATGTCAAGAATTAAAGATAAACAGAGAGTCCTAAGAGCTGCATGAGAAAAGCCACAAGTTATATACAAAGAAAACCCCATAAGGCTATCAGGTGACTTTTCAGCAGAAACTTTACAGGCTAGAAGGCAGTGGCATGATATATTCAAAGTGCTGAAAGGAACAAAACCTACAACTAAGAATACTTTACCCAGCAAGGTTATCATTCAGAATGGAGGGAGAGAGAGTTTTCCAGACAAGCAAAAACTAAGAGTTCATCACCACTAAATTGGCCTTACAAGAACTGTTAAAAGGACTTCTTTAAGAGGAAAGAAGAGACAACAAATAGGAATAAGAAAAGTATGAAAGAAAAAATATTACTGTAAAGGCAAACATACAATAAAGGTAGGGGATCAACCACAAATAAAACTCTAGTATAAAAGTCAAAAGACTGCATGTTCTGCTTCAGCAGCCCAGGGTTCGCCACTTCGGATCCCAGGGGTGGACATGGCACTGCAATGGCAAGCCATGCTGTGGTAGGCGTCCCACATATAAAGTAGAGGAAGACAGGCATGGATGTTAGTTCAGGGCCAGCCTTCCTCAGCAAAAAGTGAAGGACTGGCAGCAGTTAGGTCAGGGCTAATTTTCCTCAAAAAAAAAAAAGTCAAAAACATTAAAAGGGGTAAAATATGATATCAAAAACATAAAAAGTGGGAGGAGGAGAGTAAAACTGTACGACTTTAAGTAGGAGGTCAAACTTAAGAGAACATCAACTTAATATAAGTGGCTATTTTCATAGACTATTGTATGTGAACCTCATGGTAACCACAAGCCAAAAACCTATAATAAATATGCAAAAAATAAAGAGAAAGTAACACAACATAACAATAAAGAAGTCATCAAATCACAAAGGAAGAGAACAAGAGAAGAAGAAAGGAACAGAGAAGATCTACAAAGATATCCAGAAAAAAGTAACACAATGGGAGTAAGTATATATCCTTATCAATAGTTATTTTAAATGTAAGCTGACTAAATGATCCAGTCAAAAGACATATGGTGGCTGAATGGATACAAAACAAGACCCATATATATGCTGCATACAAAAGACACACTTCAGACCTAAAGATGCAAACTGAAAGTGAAGGGATAGAAAAAGACATTCCAAGAAAATGGAAACAAAAAGAGAGCTGGGGTAGCAATACTTATATCAGATAAATAGGCTTTAAAATAAAAACTGGAATAAGAGACAAAGAGGGCATTACATAATGATAAATGGAGCAATTCAACAGGAGGATATAACACTTGTAAATATCTAAACACTCAACATGAGAGCACTTAAATACAAAAACCAAATATTAACAGACATAAAGGGAGAAATTGACTATAATGCAATAAAAGTAGGGGACATTAACACCTCACTTCCATTAATGGATAGATCATTCAGACAGAAGATGAATAAGAAAACATTGGCATTAAATGACACATCAGACCATATGGATTTAATAGAAATATACAGAACATTCCATCCAAAAACTGCAGAATACACATTCTTTATGAATGCGCATGGAATGTTCTCCAGGATAGATCACATATTAGGCCACAAAACAAGTCTCAATAAATTTAAGAAGACTGAAATAATATCAAGCATCTTTCCTGACCACAACAGTAAAAACTAGAAATCAACTACAAGAGGAAAACTGGAAAAGTCACAAATGTGTGAAAATTAAACAAAATACTACTAAACAACTATTGGGTCAACAAAGAAACCAAAGAAAAAATTTTAAAAAAATCATCTGGAGACTAATGAAAAGGAAAACAAAATCTTACCAAAATCTATGGAATTCAGTGAAAGTGGTACTAAGAGGGATGTTTATAGCAACACAGGCCTACCTCTAGTAACAAGAAAAGTCTCAAGTAAACAATCTAACATTATACCTGGAGGAACTAGAAAAAGAACAAATGAAGCCCAAAATCAGTGGAAGAAAGGAAGCAATAAAAATCAGATGGATTTAAATGAAATAGAGACTAAAAAACAACAGATAAGATCAATGAAACTAAGAGCTGGTTCTTTGAAAAGATAAACAAAATTGGGGAACCTTTAGCTGGACTCACTAAGAAAAAAGAGAAAACGTTCAAATAAATAAAGTCGGGAATGAAAGAGGAAAAATTACAACATATACCACAGAAATAAAAAAGGTCATAAGAGAATACTAAGAAAAGTTATACACAACAAATTGCATAACCTGGAAGAAATGGATAAATTCTTAGAATTTTAAAACCTTCCAAAACTGAATCACGAAGAAATAGAGAATATGAATAGCTGATCACTCGTAAAGAGATAGAAACAATAATCAAAAACTTCCCAAAAACAAATGTCTAGGACCAGATGACTTACCTGGTGAATTCTACCAAACATTCAAAGAAGATTTAACACCTAACCTTCTCAAACTCTTGTTTTGTTCAAAATATTGAACAAAAGGGGACACTTCATTTTATGAGGCCAACATTAGCCTGATACCAAATCCAGACAAGGACAACACAAAAAAGGAAAATTAAAGGCTAAAATCATTGATGAACATAGATGCAAAAATTATCAACAAAATATTACCAAGTTGAATACCATATATTAAAAGGATCATACACCACAATCAAGTGGGCTTTATTCCAGGGATGCAAGGATGGTTCAACATCACAAGTCAATCATGTAACACAATACATTAACAAAATGAAGAATAAAAATCACATGATCACCTCAATAGATGTAGAGAAAGCATTTGACAAGATCCAGCACCCATTTATAATATAAACTCTGAATAAAATGGGTATAGAATGAAACTATCTCAACATAATAAAGGCCATATATGACAAACCCACAGCTAATATCAGACTCAACAGTGAAAGACTGAAAGCTATCTCTTTAAGAACAGGAACCAGACAAGGATGCCCACTTTTGCCACTCTTATTTAACGTAGTATTGGAAGTCCTAACCAGAGCAATCAGGCAAGAAAAAGAAATAAAAGGGATCTAATTGGAAAGAAAGAAGTAAAACTATCGTGATCCATGGATGACATGATGATATATATAGAAAACCCTAAATAATCCACCAAAAAACTATTCAAAATAATAAGCAAATACAGTAAAGTTTCAGGATATAAAATCAACATACAAAAATCAGTTGCATTTCATTTCTATGCATTAATGATGAAATAGCAGAAAGAGAAATCAAGAATACAATCCCATTTACAATCACAACAAAATAATAAAATACTTAGGAATAAATTTATCCAAGGAGGTGAAAGACCTATACACTGAAAACTATAAAACATTGTTGAAAGAAACTGAAGAAGACACAAAGAAATGGAAACACATTCCATACTGATGCATTGGAAAAATTAACCTGGTTAAAATGTCCATACTACCTAAAGTTATCTACAGATTCAACACAATCCCTATCAAAGACCCAATGGCATTTTTCACAGAAATAGAACAAAGAATTCTAAAATTTATATGGAATAACAAAGTACCCCAAATAGCCAAAACAATCCTGAGAAGAAAGAACAAATCTGGAGACATCACACTCCCTGATTTCAAAGTATACTACAAAGCTATAATAAGCAAAACCGCATGGAACTGGCATAAAAATAGACACACAGATCCATGGAACAGAAATGAGAGCCCAGAAATAAACCCACACATTTATGGACAGGTAATTTTTGACAGAGGAGCCAAGAACATACAATAGAGAAAGGAAAGTCTCTTCAATAAATTAAAACTGAACATCCATATGCAAAAGAATGAAGTGGACAATTATCTTACATCAAACACAAAAATTCACTCAAAATGAATTAAGGACTTGAATAAAAGAACTGCAACTATAAAACTCCTAGAGAAAGCATAGGCAGTATGCTCTTTGACATTGGTCTTAGCTGCATCTTTTTTAAGATGTCTCCTCGGGCAAAAGAAAGAAAAGAAAAAATAAACAAGTAGGACTACATCAAACTAAAAAGCTTCTCATGGCAAAAGAAACCATCAAAAAAACAAGAAAACAACCTACCAATTGGGAGAAGATATTTGAAAATCATATATTTGATAAGTGGTTAATATCCAAAATATATAAAGATCTCATACAACTAAACAATAAAAAAAACAAGCAACTGAATTAAAAAATGAGCAGAGAATCTGAACAGATGTTTTTCCAACAGGCATATGAAAAGAGGTTTAAGATCACAATTATTAGGGAAATGCAAATAAAAACCACAACAAGATATCATCTCATGCACATCAGAATGGCTATTATTAAAAAGACAAGAAATAGGTGTTGGAGAGGAAGTAGAGAAAAAGGAACCCTATACACTGCTGGTGGGAATTCAAACTGGGGCAGCCACTACAGAAAACAGTATTGAGATTTCTCAAAAAATTAAAAATAGAACTATCCTATGATCCAGCTATTCTACTTTTGGGTATTTATCTAAAGAACACAAAAACACTAATTCAAAAAGATATTTGCACACCTATGCTCATTGTAGCATTATTTATAATAGCCAAGCATTGGAAACAACCTAAGTACCCATCAACAGAATGAATGGATAAAGGGGATGTGGTATATATATAATGGAATACTACTCAGCCACAAAAAATGATGAAATCTTGGCATGTGCAACAATGTGGATGGACCTTGAGGGTATTATGCTGAGCAAACATGTCAGACAGAGAAAGCCAAATATTGCATGATTCTACTCATGTGGAAGATAATCAACAACAACAAACAAACACATATAGAGAACAGACCGATGATTACCAGAGGGGAAGGGAGTGGTGAGGGCAAAAGGGTTAAAGGGAACGTTTGTATGGTGATGGATGGCAACTAGAATTTTGGTGGTGAACACAATGTAGTTCATACAGAAGTCAAATATATTAATGTATGCCTGAAATTTATATAGTGTTATAAACCAAAGTTACCTCAATAAAAAAATTTAAAAAATTAATCATAAAAAATCATTTGATAAACACCAAAAACCATTTATGATAAAAACTCTCAGTATACTGGGAATAGAGGGGATCATCCTACTCTAGATTTTTAAAAATCTATGAAAAACTACAACTAGACATCATACTTAATAGTGAGAAACTCGAAGCTTTCCCACTAAGATCAGGAACAAGATGGTGTCCCTACTCACCCCTGCTTTTCAACATCACACTGGTCTACAGATTGGGAAATAAGAAATCAAACTATCTTTGTTCACAGATGACATGATCATGTATATAGAAATCCAAAAGAATTGATTTAAAAAAACCTCCTGGAACTAATAATTGATTATAACAAGCTTGCAAGATACAAAGCTAACACACAAAAGTTGATTCCTTCCCATATATCAGCAATGAGCAAGTGGAATTTGAAATTAAAAACATGTTATTTACATTAGCACCCCCAAAAATGAAATACTTAGGTATAAATCTAACAAAATATGTCCAAGATCTATAAGATGAAAATAACAAAATTTGGTGAAAGGTATCAAAGAAAAATTAAACAAATGGAGAGGTATTCCATATTCATGAATAGAAAGTCTCAATATTGTCAAATAGTCAGTTCTTCCCAACTTGATCTATAGATTCAATGCAATTCCAGTCAAAATTCCAACAGGTTATTTTATGGATATTGACAAACTGATTCTAAAGTTTATATGGAGAGGCAAAAGACCCAGAATAGCCAACTCAGCATTGAAGGAGAAGAACACAGTCCGAAAACTGACACTACTCAAATTCAAGACTATTAATCTACATTAATCAAGAAAGTGTGCTATTGGCAAAAAAAATAGACAATTGGACTTAACGGAGCCCAGAAATAGACCCACATAAATATACAGTGATGTGCCACAAAATGATCTTTCAGTCAATGATTCGCCACATATATTACAGTAGTCCCAAAGATTAGTACCATATAGCCTAAGTGTATAGTAGGTTATACCATCTAGGTTTGTGTAAGTGCACTTGATTATATTTGAACAATGGCAAAATCGCCTCACAACACATTTCTCAGAACGTATCCCCCTGGTTAAGTGATGCATGACTATAGTCAACTGATCTTTGACAAAGGAGCAAAGACAACACAATGGAGCAAAGATAATCTTCTCAACAAATGGTGCTGGAACAACTCAACATCCACATGCAATAAGACCTTACACCCTTCACAAAAATTAAATCAAAATGGATCATAAATCTAAATGTAAAATGCAAAACTATAAAACTCCTAGAAGAGAACATAGGAGAATACCTAGATGACCTTGGCTATGGCAATGGCTTTTTAGATTCAACACCAACAGCACGATCCATGAAGGAAATAATTCATAAGCTGGACTTCATTGAAATTAAAAACTTATTCTCTATAAAAGTCAATGACAAGAGAATGAGAAGACAAGCCACAGACTGGGAGAGTATATTTACAAAAGACACATCTGATAAAGGACTATTATCCAAAATATACAAAGAACTCTTAAAACTCAACAATAAGAAACAAACAACCCTATTATAAAATGGGCCAAAGATCTTAACAGACATCTCACTAAAGAAGATACACAGATGGCAAGTAAACATATGAAAAGATGTTCACCATCATATACCATTACAGAATTGCAAATTAAAACAGTGTGATACCGCTACATATGTACTAAAATGACAAAACTCCAAAACACTGACGCTACGAATGCTGGTGAGAATGTGGAGCAACAGGGACTCTCATCTGTTGCTGGTGGGAATGCAAAATTGTACAGCCACTTTGGAAAACATTTTTGTGGTTTCTTACAAATCTAAACATACTCTTATCACATGATCCAGCAACCATGATCCTTGATTTACCCAGATCAATTGAAAACTTATATCCATACAAAAACCAGCACAAGGATTTTTATAACAGCTTTTTTCATAATTGCCAAAATTTGGAAACAACCAAGATGTTCTTCAGTAGGTGAATGGATAAACTCTGGTACAACAGGACAATGGAATATTATCCAGTGCTGAAAGGAAATGAGGTATCAAGCCATGGAAAGACATGGGAGAGGCGTAAATGCATGTTACTAAGTGAAAGAAAGCCAACCCTGTAGTTCAGATTTGGCGCTCTCACAACCATGCCCTGAGTTTGTTTCCCAGTCAGGGACCCATACCACCCCTCATACTGTGGTGGCTGGGTGTTTCTGTGATGCTACTGGTATTTCAAATACATGCAGAACCACCCATGGTGGACGGGTTTGAGCAGAGCTTCCAGGCTAAGACAGAGTAGGAAGGACCTGGCCATCTACTTCTGAAAAAAAATAATTGCCCAGGAAAACCCTATGAATAGCAGCAGAGCACTGTCTGATATAGTACATAAAGGTGAGAGGATGGTACAAAAAGACTAGGCAGGGTTCTGCTCTGCTGTACACAGGGTCACTAGAATTTGGAATCAACTCAATTGCACTAACAACAAAAGTGAAAGAAGCCAATCTGAAAAGGCTATATACTCTTCCAACTGATTCCAACTATATTACATCCTGGAAAAGGCAAATCTATGGAGACAACAAAAGGATCAGTGGTTGCAAGCAGTTGAGCGGGAAGGAGGGATAAATAGAGTACAGAGGATTTTAAGGCAGTGAAACTATTCTGGATGCTATTACAATGGATATGTGTTATTACACATTTCTCAAAACCCATAGAATGTACACCACCAAGAGTGAACCCTAATATAAATGAACAATTTTGGGTGATAACGATGTATCAATATATGTTCATTGATTGTAGCAAATGTACTGTGGTGCAGATGTTCATAGTAGCGAAGGTTGCATATGTGTGGGGACAAGGGTATATGGGAATTCTATGTACTTTCCACACAATTTTGCTGTGAAACCTGAAACTGGTCTAAAACATAAAGTTTATTAATTTAAAAAAATTATAAAAGAGAAAAACTCCTAAAAATTTGTAAGCTCTTATTAAAATAAAAGGACATAATTCTTACTTATGTTTCATCACATATAGAGAAAAGAAAATACGAGCCATTAGTAATTTTCTTATATTTGATCACATCAAAGTCACCTTAAAGTTTTTCACAACATTAATCTGTAAATAGCCTTAAATGATTTTAATTAACAGCCAAAACAATTTACTATGTTGTGCACTAACCTAATCTCTAATGACAGAATGAATAATTTGGTAAAGTGAGGGAAATGTGGTAAGTAGAGAGAAGATGATAGAGATAGATGATAGATAGATAGGTAGATAGACAGATGATACATAAATAGATAGATGATAGATAAATATGGAGAGAGATGATAGATAGATGATAGATAGATAGAAAGATAGATAGGGAGATCAATACTTAAGACTAATTCATATAATTCAGTAAAGGTTTATCTGAAACAAAAAAGGACCAGATCACAGACACTATTATTCAGTTCCGTCACAATTTCCTGATGATCTGATCCATCCTTATAATCTTTCTCTATGTGGTGATCCAGGAGATGACTAACAATGCCATGGATGACCAAGTTCAGCCAACATTTATTGAGCGCTATATATATTGAAGCATATATAGGATGCTTGAGATAAATTTTATTGCCAATCCAATCACAGACCAGCAGTTTAAAAATCTCTTTTTGAGATAAAAGAGTATATAAGAGAAAACGATAATCAGAATATTGAAAAAATACTAATTTTGGACTATTAGGTAATGGAAATAGATAAAGCACACAAGTATAAGATACTTAAAAAAACGTACGTAATAGAGACAGATTAGTATTAAAATATTTCAGAAAAACCTTGGTTTAGATAGCAAGCTAATCTGGAAACACTAACTACTATGGAACACAAGTTAAAGAACTCACTTAATATATGAGGAAAAGGGCAGTACCCAAACAGAATTCTGGATGTCATCCAAACAAACAAAAATATGAACAAAATAAACAGTTTCAACTAGAGATAAAGAGGTGAAAATATCAAAGAAAAAAATAACTGGAACAATTGGATTGCTCATGCTAGAAAGGGCAAAAGTGAAAAAATTCTATTCTGTAAACATAAACTAAACTGAAAGTACCATTAGACAGAAAACAGTGATGAGCCGTCATTCAGCTGTGCTGACAGAACAAGAGAAAATGAGCTCCACTATGAAGAGATCAGCAATAAGAAAGACTGTCTTGACAGTAAAGGCTGTTTAAGCATTAGAACAGTCTACAATAAGAATTTGGAAACTATTTCTCGAGAATTTGAAATAGGATAAATGCTTATCAGACTTCCTGGTTCAAGTTGCTGGTATTTAGAACCAGAATACTGCACTTGTTAACCTCTTAAGTCATCTCCACAGCAGGGGAAACCCAGAGGGAATCCATGATTCAGATGGCGTTGAGATGTATGTATTTAAATAAAATGAGTGTTTGGACAGAGAAGCGTGTGCAGTAGGGGGAGAGGGAGCAGGGAAGGGAGCGATGAGTGGTTCCGCTGTTTGCAGCAGGTGTACCCCTCCATGTCTGTGGTCTTGAACTTGTGACAGCATCCATTGTTTTTCCTAACCCAGAAGGACAGTAAGGCCCCCCAACCTCTCCAAGTGGTAAAGAGATTTATTATTTTCTTGTTGTTGCTGTTGGCTTATTTATTTTTTTCTTGAAGAAAATATTTTAATTTTAACTGTTTGAGAGCAAACTGAGTCACAAATGTTTGAAAATGTGAAAATCTGATACATACAATCTAATTAAAAAGCATATTATTTTTCAATCATCTGAAAAGTTGAGACAAACATGTGCTTTCTCTCTTTCAATGATTCGAAGCCCAAAATTAAGATTCAAAATTATTCAGTTGGGGCCATGTCTGAAGTTTATCTACTGTACTTTTTGCTCATTCATCATACATACGAATGCCATTTAAAAAGGTAGAATTTCTCTCCTTGGCGTAAAAAAAATAATTTAAACATTTGCTTTAGACTATCATGCTTTCTACCTGCTTAGATAGTGGCTGTACCAATTAATATGCCAATGTAAATACTATTCAGTGCCTTTAAGAATAGCTTTTTTGTATACATTTCAGGTGTACATCATTATATATTTCAATTCCTGTGTAGATTACATCATGTTCACCACCCAAAGACTAATTACAATCCATCCCCAAACACATATGCCTAATCACCCCTTTCACGCTCCTCCCTCCCCACTCCCCCTCTGGTAACCACCAATCCAATCTCTGTGTTTGTTTATTGTTGTTTTTATCTTCTACTTATGCGTGAGATCATAAGGTATTTGACTTTCTCCCTCTCACTTATTTCACTTAGCATAACACCCTCAAGGTCCATCTAGGTGGTCACAAGCGGCCAGATTTCATCATTTCTTATGGCTGAGTAGTATTCCATCGTGTATATATACCACATCTTCTTTACCCATTCATCCCTTGGTGGGCACCTATGTTGCTTCAAGTCTTGGCTATTGTGAATAAAGCTGTGATGAACATAGGGGTGCATGTATCTTTATGCATTTGTGTTTTGGGTTATTTGAATTAATACCCAGCAGTAGAATAGTTGGATCATATGGTAGATCTATTCTTAATTTTTTGAGGAATCTCCATACTGTTTTCCATAGTGGCTGCACCAGTTTGCCCTCCCACCAGCGGTGTACAAGGGTTCCCTTCTTTCCACATCCCATCTACACTTACTTTTTTCTGTCTTGTTAATTATAGCCGTTTTTTAAAACCTAATCAGTGTTTATCTGAAAATAATCAATTCAGCTGAACACAATAGTACTGTCAGTTAATCCTTACTGTCAGGCCTACAGTCAACAAGAAAAATTAAAGACTAAAACCAGGGGAAACCCTGTTTTCATTATATGAGAAGTGATATCAATCCACCAAAATTTTCTCTGTGAATTTCTTAACTTGCTTGGATGAGTACAAAGAAAAAAACTGGAACTTTATGCAGAAAGTATGTCCTCTGTACTGTTGTATATGTTTAGTGCTTATTGCTGTAAGACTTAAAGTTTTATGATTTGTTTTTTTCCATTAAGTGATTTAGCAAAAAACATTTACTTAACATAATTGAAATGATAGAAGATCATCAAGTAGTTAAAGGAAATTCTGTACAAAATTCTGATAACTGTTATTTAGTTTTGCTATGGGCCCTAAATGTACAGTACATTAAAGGTTTCTAAAAATATAGATAGAAGATTTTTTTTTAAATGTCAGGTACAATTCTTTAAGTTTAAAAGTTTCATACCATTTATGTGTGTTATATTACCGTGTGATACACAGCCTCACTTTTCTTAAAAATTGTTCAAAGCACTACTCTTTTTATATTGCTATAATTCAACTCACATGAAAATTCTAACGTTTAAATGACATCTGCAGTAGGCAACTACATCATGCTAAATAATTTTTTTTCTAATTAATTTTGCTTTGTCTATTGTTGTACTTACCCAGTAAAGTACATCAATACTACACAATACTGTATAGTGGTTAAAAGCATGGAGTCATCCCGCCTTGGTTTAAATCTCACTTACTGTACCACTTACTAGATTTCTGACCTTGGGAAAATCACTTGACCTCTGCAAGTCTCATTTTCTTCATCAGTAAAGGGGGATAATTATAGTAGCTACTTTGTAGGGCTGCTGTAAGCTGATATGCTCAAGCCTTTTATTGCAAGGCCTGACAACTAATAAACACACGATGACTATTAACTATTCTTCTTCATTTATGCTTATAAATGTATACAGTACAAATGCAAGATAAATGGATTAAACAATTGAAAACATCACCAGTGTAGACATAATGGGGAATTAAAAATAAAATCCCAGGGCCGGCCCCACAGCCGAGTGATTAAGTTCATGCACTCTGCTTGGGAGGCACAGGGTTTCACCCGTTAAAATCCTGGACACGGACCTAGCACTGGTCATCAAGGCATGCTGAAGCAGCGCCCCACATAGAGAACTAGAAGGACCTACAACTAGAATATACAACTATGTACTGGGGGGCTTTGGGGAGAATAAGGAAAAAAATAAAATAAAATAATAAAATCCCGCTAGCACAGTGGATTCCAATGATTAAGAACTCTCTATCTATCCATCTATTATACTTAACATTCCAGGAGAAAACAGATACAACACTAAAATTAGTATACATAAAGAATGATTGTCAAAAGGAACTATATGGACATAAGTATTTAAGATATATGGCGAGAATGCAGAACTACGAGGGAAAGTTCAGAACTCCAGACTTAGTTGCAATAGGGCCCCTTTAACATTCCTTTCTGAGAAGGGAGTGAGCACTTACTGGAACCTGATGACAAAAAGGATTTTGTCGATAGGGCTTACATGACAGAAGGTGAGACCTTTGGTCAAAGGAAATATCCAGTTTGCTGAGTCTCTGCAGACTGGGTGCCAGGGAAATAAATATTCCAAATCACTTTCTTTGCCCCCTCCAATCTCTGCTCTTGTTCCTCTTAGAAAAAATCAACTGGAAGCCAGAGGGCAAGGGAGCTCATTGATGAGTCAATATAGGTCAAAGTCTTAGGGCACGGAGCAGAGTGGACACAGGTGGAGACTGGATCGAGGGTTGCAAGCAGATGAAATCCAACCTTCTATCTGCCTGCCTATCATCTATTTATTAATCTATCTAATGTTGAATGTTTCTCAGGTAAACATAATATAAATACATGTTTAACTTCTGGAGATTACGAATGGATTTACTATCACATGTTAAAATAATTTCAAGTCATGTAAATACTGCATAGACTCAAAAGTTTCCAGAATGTTTGCTTAGTCAAATGTTAAAGTTTGTTTTATGCATAGTAGGCATAAGTTTTTCATGGAGGTGTTTGTTCTTACAATTGTTGATTCTTTCAATCTGAAAACTTCACCATTCCCTCCTATTTGATGCCTTTAATTTCCCAAGCCTTTTATGCTAAAAAAAATGTGATCATCCTGAAGATTCATAAGTTCCTGGAAGATACAATTTATGTTGGTCTGAGTTAATGTCGGATTGTGAATAAAAGAAGGAAGAGCAAGAGAGTTGGTTTGCGAAGAGAAGCAAGGACAGAAGGGAAATGCCAAGGTTGAGGAGGTGCCTAAGACAGCTTCTCCCATGCTTTCAGCTTACTGTGATCTTGCTTACATTGTAAGTAGCTGGCAGGGCTTGTTGACTCCATGTGTCATTTACATAGTCTCTTTTATTTATGTTTCATCAAGTGAATACATAAATATGATTAAAATTCAAACCTTATTACAAGGATTAGGGTGAGAAATACTTGTCTCCTGACCCAACTTTCCACTTGAATACTTCTACTCCCCGGTGGCCAAGCACTATCATATCTTTTCATTTATTTATTTCCATATTGCAATATATTCTTAAATTTCTGTTTCTTGATTTTAAAAGTGAGAATTTTATAGGAGTGAATAGAAATAGTTTCATAAATCAGGAAGCAATGCTTATAACCAGGTGTTCCCAAAAGATATCCAAATGCTATTCATACCATTGAGCAGAGTGCAGATCCTGCCTAGTGGAAAGAAGATTTTGTTATTCTTGTTGTTTTTATTTTTCATTTTGTGAAATTTTATTCTGTCTTCCTCACCTCATCTTTCTCAGCCTCCACCACAACCCTAGTCCTTTCAGCACATCAGGCTCTCTGTTTGCATGCTCACCGGTACAAAGAACCTTTAGAAAAACTTCAACATAGTCCTGAAGGTTAATTTTTTGGTTAAATTAGTATAAGTTCAGCCACATATTATATTTTATTAATATCATAAGTTCAGAGCTTGCATTATTATAAAGAAAATTCCTACTCAACCCACATAATATGTGACATAAAGGAAAATGATCTGCAGAAATTTTGTTATAAAACAAACATAATTTATAAAATAAAATCATTATAAAAGACCATATCTGAAGAAAAGTGATTTAAGTAAATAGGGTTAATCCATATAGACAAATGGGAATACAAAGATGGTCATTCATTTCTTTGTTTCATCTTTCATTCATAAATTCACGTGTGGATTGAGCAAATTTTTATTGAACTCCTACTATGCAATATATTTATTTAGCTTTAAGGACATTAAAATCTAGTTGGAGAGATATGCCATTCACATATGAGATTAAATTATTGTAGCTAAAAAATAATATCAGGCAATAGCATATTGGCAAATAGCCTAATAATGATGACATTAATAACAGCAGCAAGAGCAGCAACACTTGTGGCAGCTTTATATTTTCTATGTATTAGTTAATCCTCATAGCAACCCCCTGTGATATTACTGCTATTATCTCCAATTATGATCAGTAAGTATAGAATACAGAGATTTTCCATGAATGCCTATGGAGATAAAGCCAGTAAATGGCACAGTGGGGTTTCACATCCATATAAGCTGACTTTAAAGGGCTGTGCAAAAGAGTCAAAGTAAAATTTAGATGGATCTTTAAAACTATCATAATTTAGACAGGGCAGAAAGGGAACAGAAGGAATTCTATTAGAGGAATCAACGTAAGCAAAATAATGGAGTCAGAAATGCATGTAGCATGTTCCAGAGACCATGAGTACAACTTTTGGAAAAAGCATGAATTGGGGAACAGTAGTGGCTCATCAAAACGTATTTCAAATGAAAAATAGGTTTTGAAAAAGTGACTGGGTATAGATTGTGATTGCCTTGAATGGATTATCAGCTTACTAAATTTGGTTTTAATCCTGAAGGTAACATACAGTCACCAGAGATATTTGTGGAAGCTGTTCTTTATATGGAAGTCTCCAGGTGTAAATGATTCACATAATATCTATTCGTAATTTTTTTTCCAGCTTGGTTTAGGCATATTCCTTGCAACAAGCAGAGAAATAAACTACATATCTTACTGAAAACCCTTCTAATATTCTAATGCTACAATAAAAACAATCGTGGTATAATTGAAAAACAGATGAATGAATAATTTTTATTAACTCATCTTTTTGTAGTCACCTAAAAATTGCTAATGGGGAAATGTAGGGATAATGGGCTTACAAAGAAGTATGTGATAGTTTCTTCATCTTCTTGGATATACAAGCAGAACTCAAGTGCATTAAATCAAATAGAAGGGCCTTTCAAATTCAAGTGCCCAGCAATTTATTCTAAAGTGACTGCAATTTTTATATTTGATTATTTGACTTATCTTGGCTTATACCAACAATCACAGCCAGCCTTCAGCAAAATTGAGAGGAAGAGCTATGTGTCTTCTAAACCTATTCTCATTTGCTTTTCTTGCCCTTGTTTCATCCATATTTCAACTACCTAAATCAACCTCCCCACTCCATCCCTATCCCCATGGGGGAGGTTATGGAAGAAGTCCCAACATACTTCACAAGGTTGGATAAAATATACTACAAAGTTCCTTCCAGAATATCCGAGATTCTATAATCATATGAAAACTTATGGCTTATTTTATACTGCAGAGATTGAGACTCTAGTAACTGACAGGTGGGAAGGAATTTGCTTAACTCATCCATATTAAAGTATTCATATTTTAAACCTCTGTCACTAAAATTAGGTGAAAAGTTGAAATAATTCTGTAAAAAATGATCTAAAGTAACTCCTATGAAAAAAAGAATCGAAGTGGAATTAATTATTCAGGTTTCTTGTATACATTGTTCAAATTATATAAATGGTAATTTATTGGCCCTGTATTTACCTGAATATATTTAAATGCTTTAGTCTTTGTGTTCCCAGTACCTAATCTATAGCATATAATAGGTAGATGATAATGTTTCTTGAGAGAATGAATGATGAAACTCAATACTGCAAAGATTAGCCTGAAAATTAAGGAATTAAGATAATGATCAATTTCAAGATGGTAGTTCAAAAAGTGAATTTTAATGCATATTTATTTTTAATAGTCACCAAATCTTTGATATTTTATCAATGATATCTCTGTGAGATACTTCCACAATGGAGATGTAAATAAAATTATATTAATGCTCTTGGAAAGAGTAACTTTTAATGAAAGATAGGCTAACAGTAAATACACCCACTGATTATACAGATTTTTCATATGCAAATTATTTTGTCCTTTTTTAACTTTACTTACTTATTCACAATCTAGAACCATTTCAGTTAGCTTAAGTATATGTCCTAATTACCTGATAGCACAGATAAGGTAACAATCAATGAGATTTGTTCTATATATAGTAACTACTCACACTATATTTATAGCTAGAAGCATAATTCCATACCATTAGAGAATCACGAAATTATCACTTTAAATGGAATCATTTTCAGTCCCTCTGCTTCTAGTTAGAAATGCACCTAAAATCCTATTGTTAAAGATATTCAGGAAACAATAGTTGAAGCCTTCATTTGTAATTTATCATGCAGGTAAAAATCCAAAATTCCTTTCAAATATGAAGCTCAGTGAGATCTTCAGCTAATTCCCTGAGCTTTCAGTTAAACTTTATAGATAATTGAAAATTTTAAGTTTCTTGACTTTCATCTTGACTTTCTCAAGTCTTTTAAGAACATTAGTTACATCATAGTGAGAAGAAGCTCTGATTGGCTGTTACATGTTATAAATTTAAGACAGTTTATAAACAAATAATTTGTTAAATATTTACCATAGCAAAATTTTTTACATCATAGGATGCATGCTAGGGTGAGAGAAGTGATAGAAGGAGGAAGATAAGCTGCGAGGAGAACAGAAACAGTAATAAAAAAAAAATACTTAATGGTTTAAAGAAATTTTAAAACTAAATATATATTCTAGTAACTTTAAGTGGAAATGGGGGAAAAAATGAAGTAATATTTCCTTTTTGGAGCCCTGATTAACCATAACAGCTAAACTTATAAACTCCTACCTTTTATCGGTGTTATTCATTTGCAATAAATTGTGTTCTGCTTTGTAGCACTTTTCATGCTGTTGTGAACCTATTTGTCATTGGTGTTTTTACCTATTTTCTCTGCTATATTATAAGCCCTGTGAGAACACTTGTTTCTTAGATGACTTTGATATGGAGTAACCATTTACTATCACACTTTTGACATTTGTAAGTTAGTTTAAATACTTTTCTCTTTCATTGACTGCTTAGTTTTCAAAGCTTTAGTAAGTTTTGCTATTACATTTTAGTATTTTCTTACATTATTCTCTTTTTTCCTTAAACTGTTAAACTCCAAAAACAAATAAAATGAAGAACTCATCACACTGGAAACTATAAGACAGGCTACTTCCAGCTGGCTAATAAAAACTCCATCTACTATATTCCTATAACATGCCTGGGATATTTTAGGCATCAAGAAAATTAACATTTTTTTTTACGGTGCTTGTTATCAGATAGATCTTCTGAATAGAGAGAGTTATTCTCAAATTATTAACTTTTAAACAATGTATGTAACGAAATATATTCTCAATCTTTTGGATTACAGCAGAATGTCTTTGAATTTTCTATACCTCTTACCACATTGGAATTAATTTTGTCAATGTCTTAGCCTAATTATTACTTGTATACGTTAAGCAGGAACAATCTTAGTCATCTTTTTAACATTTGCACAGCCTCACAAGGTATATGGCACATCTTCAATAAATAGTTGTAGATTTTTTATTGAATGAATAAAAGATTTTGAATAGAAATACAAGTTCTTTACAACAGGCTGCATTTCTTTGTTTTTTTCTTGCACAAGTACATAGTCGTACAAGCCAATAATCTTGAAATGAGGAAAAAAATTGTAATGACTCAACATTCAACAATTAATGTGGCTAGAAAGTTAATGCTGCACTTTTTACACAATTCTCAGTTTTTTTTAGTAATGCCTTATTTTTTAGTATTGCAACTTGTCTGATATGAAAATACTAAAGTCAAGTTAAAAACAAGAGATAGGTAAAAGACACTGAATGATCTCTAAGCTCATTCAATTTCATTTTTATTGAAGAATAAGTGGGGATTTAGTCAGCATGGAAATAGGTATTACTTTGAGTTATACATTATTTTGAATATATTGATTAAAGTGATTTTTATAGCACTATCTTTTAATAAAATGTAAGTTTTCATGGCATGAGTGGAAAATCAGGAACTATCATTTCAAAGTATGAATAAATGGACAATCTACATATTCGTTAAAATAAAGTCTAATAAAATTTTATTATAGCAGAATTGTGCAAAGTATGGAAAAATTGACCATGCGTGACAAAAACCAAAAATACAATACTCTCAGAGGAGCTCTTACAAGATTGACAATTGGTTTGTTTATTCTTTGTTATTGTTTTGTTGCTTATAATAACATAACAGATTAGGATTGACTTTTACTAAACTATCTGTAAAATCTTAAATTATGCCTACGTTATTACGCTGTTACTTCATTTTCGAATAACAAATTATTTAATCATAATAGTTATACATCATATAAATGTAATCTAAATATTATAAGTTAAAACATATTAACTGTCTGATAGCCATGGGCTGACATATTCATTATTGTTTGTATATAATTGAATATATGCTTTTAATAAAGAAACATGCCCTTTCTTTGAGACTCGAGGCACTTTTATTGATCATTTTCCTTCTTCATTACCATTGTGAGATAAAGTGATTCAGTGATTCATTTGGATTAACAATACTATTTAAGTATATTATCCTCACAGTTTTTTTTTTTTTTAAAAGGCATTTGCTTCTTCAGATGCTTTTCATTTCTGAC
The DNA here is from genome assembly GCF_021613505.1 of Equus quagga. Lineage (NCBI taxonomy): Eukaryota > Metazoa > Chordata > Mammalia > Perissodactyla > Equidae > Equus > Equus quagga. The sequence continues at coordinate 82,912,240 of NC_060269.1, forward strand.
TAATCAGCAGTATTGAGCAGATATGGAAATGTTTCATAATGAGAAGAAGCACTCCTGGGATAATGAAATTGCTTCAGGGAAGAAATGTAATATGCATTCTGAGAGTAAATAAATTCCCTGGGTCAGCCCTCTCATGTGAATTCTAATAAATATCTACAATCTGTTCTGTCAATAGTAATGATCAGAATGTTTATCAGCGATCTGATGAAGGAGAGAACACGTGCAGACAAAAAAATCTATTAACTTTCCTTAGCTGGTCAGAAGACATCAAAGAAAGACTTCCTGACTAGGGGAAGGGAATAGCTTAGATCTCTCCGACAACTACTCAATCCAATAAACTACTTAACAGCTTACCACAAAAGATAGTCTCAGCTACATGTAAAAAAACAAAAAAAGAAAATCAACTTGATTTTTCTACATTAAACAGTGAACATGTTTTCTGATGGCTTCCATGTGATTCTGAAGCTATTACAACACATACGGTAAAGATAGTATAAGAAAAATGGCTCAGTAACAATTCAAATATGTGAAAGTGAACCAATTAAAGTATTTCTGTTTAACTCAAACCATCAAAATATAATTAGGAAAACTACAACTGATTACTTAGGATCAACATTTAGTTTGGAATTCCACCTTGCCCTACATGGGTCTTGCTAGAGCCAGTGTTACCCTCAGGGATACAGAGGTAGGGGAACACATCAAAAAAACTTTTTTAAAGGGCACACATCAAAAAATACCCTTTCTACAATTTTCTAGCTTAAAGGAAATTTAGAGTTCTCAGTAATTTCACTGCTATTTAAATGACCCATTTAGAATTTTCCTTCATACCCGTAAAACTAGTTTAATCTATGCATATGTCATTGTAGTAAAATAAAATTTGATGCCAAGAGAGTAAGTCAAAAGAGTAATTTGAACAAATCAGTGATATTAGTGAAGCTTTGAGCAACAAAATTGGTCATATTTTAACTATTAGCAATATTTTCATTTTAGAAATATTTTTTTTTTCTCATTTTGAATTGGGCCTCCTAGTTAGATCTATTAATCAAAAGCTTCTGTTCTGATGTGGCTGTCCTCTGTGGGTCCTAGAAGTCCTACAAATGTATGTAGTGTTTCATACCCAGATATTTTCTCCACTCCTGGTAACTTTCTATGAAAAATGTGCTTATTCACATTCTATCATTTTTTATAGTCACTTTCCCAATCCTGAGGATAGTAGACAACACAGAAGAAAGAGCAGACCTGATACAGAAGGGGATGTTCAAGAAGCAAGGCAGGTGGGAATTATCATACAGGAAAGGACGGACCTTTTACACTATCATCCATTATTTCACTTCTTCATTCAACAAAAAATATATTGTGCCTGATATGTGCTAATTATTGTGATGGATATACAGATGTAAAATATACATCTAAATGCTATCTCTGTTATCAAGAGAACCTCCTTAACCTAGCATGCAGTCCTGAGGAAATGGGAAATAAAGTGCAAATATATATTTTATGGGGAAGTGGAGCTAAGAATAAGATCTATTAAGTGGGTGCCACTATGAAGGACACTGGACAACCACTGGGAATTAGAAAAGGAGTGCACATGAAAAGTCAGACTAAGAGGTTTCTAAAGATAAACCTTTTCTTCTTCACTATTTTTCGAAGGGCTACCCTGGCAATATGTTTTAATAAATCAAAGGCTACTGAATAGAGTTGACAGTGGGGAGCATTTTGTACTTAGGGGTTCTTTTTTAATACAATGAATAAAGAATTTCCTTGAAAGAAGAAATGCAATTTAGAATAAAGCAGTGACTATATTCCAAAATGAATGTGGGGATATATATCCTGTCTTCCAAACTCTATTTCACACATAGAACATCCAGGATTTACACTGCTATAAGTGGGTACAGAATGCTGAATTTGAGAAGTGTTCAGGTAGAAGACTAGTAACTACTCTAAGCATAAATGTTATCAACATATAGCTAATGACATTTTAACACACTAATAAGCGGTGCATTATTTGAAAAGGTGAATGATTAGCAAATCTCTTTTCCAAAGAGAGATATATTATGTAAAAATAGCAATGTTGACGCTGATGTAGATTTTCTACCATAATGTTTATTACTAAAGACAGCTGAAGGCTAATCTAACATAATTGCAACTGACAACAAGTTAATAGAAGGGTTTTTTTATTTTCAATAATATTTAACAATATCATCATCAGCCCAGAAAAAAATATTACTGTAGAGATTATTTATTTTTAGAAAAAATGTCAAAACTGCACTTAACACTTTGTACTCCATCACTTACTTAATTATTACTGGTTGATAATTTACATATGAAGGAGGCAACCATTGCAGGAAAATACATTATGAGAAAATACAACAAATATCTTGCACTTGTATAGTAAACTGATTCTGTAGTATGGAAAAAAGGATCCCCCTGGACTATAGATGTCCAGATTAATTACTCTAGATGACCTCTCGCTTACATTAGCTTCAGACATGAATTTCCATTTGCCTTTAGATACTTATGTTTGCTAATCCTTTATGGACTTCATACTAACATACCAAAATGATTTTAATCATATCCCCCCAAAAATATTCCAGTTTTTAATGTTCCATCTTAGGAGAAAGTATAACCCATTTCTTAAATATAGAAACCTGTTTCACTGTTAGACCTCTTTTTCTCCATCATCCAAAACTAACTCTTATTGATACTATTTCCAAAATACTCCCACTACTTTCTCCTTTCTCTTTCCCCTGCCACATCATTGTTCAAGACGCTTTACTTCATCTCTTATTTGGCTGTCACAATGGCCTCTACTGGTCCCTTCTTCCTCAAATACTATATTCTGCACTGGGACCAGGATTGTTTTGCCTAAATACAGATATCATATTAATCGTGTTTAATCACCTTTAGAGGTTTCTATTGTTAACTTAAAAAGCAAATTTTTTTGGCTTAGCATCTGAGACACTCCAGATTCTGACACCAGTTTGTATTTTCAACTTGATCTCAGAGGAAGTTCTGCTTGGCACATGTACACTCTACTTTCCTTACAGCAGTTGATTCATTGTTCATGAATCAACTATGCTACATACTTCAAGACATAGAAGTCCATTTATTTGTTTATTTTATTTTTTATAAAAGTAAAATGTTTATTCAAACAAGTCCATCTTCCTAAAATGCCATTTCTCTTTATACATCTATCAACATCCTACTCATCCTATAAAGATCAGCTCACACATTACTACATGGTCCTCCCAAGATTAATCCATTGCTTCCTTCTGCTATGCTCTTACTATATTTAACTGTTATATATGTTACTTCTTTTGAAGAGATTAGAGTTGGGGTGGCTAGTCTCAGTGCGGGCCTAATGACTTTGTGTCAGAGGCTGTTTTTCTGAAGTTGGAAAGAGAATAGAATGCCTTTTACTTAAGAGAGCATACGCTCTCCAGAGAAGGGTGATCAGTATCAAAGTCCAAAGGTTGAGGCTGCATATATACAAACAAGAAAGCGCTGGGGCAAGAGGTTAAATTATATTCAGAGTTAGAGTTATTTTCCAGTGAAAATAACTCATTTATTCTGACAAGAAACTCTTCATGCTCCCTGATCAGCAGGATAAGAGCTCTGGAGACCCTGTGACTGTTGGTATGTGCTCTCTCTTACCTTTGGTGAGAAGACAACATAACCACAAATTTTGTTTAAGAGCCTGCATCACCTTGTTACGTTTTCATATTTTTTAGTTTGTGGTAGAACCCAAGTGGGATACTTGTTTCCTGTGATGCGATCACTCTTGGTTAATTGTTATAGCAAACTACTTGTTTCCTCCTGGGATCTGTTCATTCACAAGTTCTAAGAGCAGCTGTTGCATGGTCCCTTCCTCTCATTCTCTCTTGAAATGTTCCTCCACTAGGCACAATCATTCTGTTACTGCCAGCAAATTACCACCAATCAATATAAAATTGAGCTAACTACCAGATTTTTCCTCACTGAACACGGGAAAAATCTTCAAGAATTTGACAGGTGTTCAGTAAATGCTTGGAGTTAGCTATACCATCTTGTAACTATATCTCATTTAAGCAGAATTTTTGTCCTCTCAAACTAGGCAGATCAGTTTTCCTTTTTTTTTTTTTTTGAACAACCAAAATTTCCTCACTTAATTTTGCTTAGAATTAATTTAAAACATTTATAACAAGATGAGCATAACAACTGAAAAAACTCCTCCAAGAAAAAAGATCATACCACTGTCATTAGCAATATCAGAAGATGAAGAAACCTCTCAGAAATACTTAGAATTTCTAAAATGTGCCCTTCAATGTAGTGGAAACATTTCACAATTTGAGTCATCTGAACTAAAAGTGAAACTCAAGTTAACAAATTACCAATTAGATTTAAATTAGCTATCAGACAGGGAAAGTTTCAATACTTTTAATACTTATCTACCACTGATACACATATCCTGTTTCCTCTCAGGGATGTTCTTAAAGGTAAAGTAATGTAAATGCATTTTACAAAACATAAAGATTTTTCCAATCTAGATTTGCTTTCATTCAACAAGGTCACTTACTTTAAATAAATGACTTTTGTCATTCTAACCTGTAGGACATTTCACATTTAAAACTGACCTAGAGCAGTATTTTCCAACTGATATTTTGCAGTTATCAGTATTTCATAAAATGGTTATATCTTATAGATAAAACGGCAGTGAAAAAAAGAAGTACTAATTAAGAGATTTGAGATTAGAAAAAAAAACTGAGGGGATATTTTGCTAGTAGACCTGCCTTACAAGAAATACTAAAGGGAGTTCTTCATGATAAAATGAACAAACACCAGACAATAACTTGAATCCACGTGAAGAAATAAAAAGTACCAATAAAGATAGCTACATAGGTAAATACAAAACATAGTAAAAATGTATTTTAGTTTTAAATCTTTTCTTTTCATATCAAATTTAAAAGAAAATGTCAAAAAATTATTATAAAACTATGTTGATGGATTATGATGTGTAAAGATGTAAGCTGTATGACAATAAGAGCACTAAGGAGGGAGGAGCCAGCTAGATTAAAATAAAGTTTTGTATACTCTTGAAATTAAATTGCTGTTAATCTGAACAAGATTGTTTTTTTTTTTTTTTAAATGTCTTTTTTTTTTTTTTAAAGATTTTTATTTTTTCCTTTTTCTCCCCAAAGCCCCCCGGTACATAGTTGTGTATTCTTCGTTGTGGGTTCCTTTAGTTGTGGCATGTGGGACGCTGCCTCAGCGTGATCTGACGAGCAGTGCCATGTCCGCGCCCAGGATTCGAACCGACGAAACACTGGGCCGCCTGCAGCGGAGCGCGCGAACTTAACCACTCGGCCACGGGGCCAGCCCCCTGAACAAGATTGTTTTAAGTGAAGATGGTAATTGTAATCACTAGAGAAATAACTAAGAATATATCTCAAAAAAATATATATATAAATATATGTATAAATAAATACATAGCAAAAGAAAGAAAGACAAGAAAATGGTACACTAAAAAATATCTATCACAATGAAGGGAGTAATTGATTGACAGAAGAATAAAAAAGACATAAGACGTATAGAAAAACATAGCAAAAGGGCCCATATAAATCCTACCTTATCATTAAATACATAAATGTAAATTGGTTAAACACTCCAATCAAGAGCCAGAGAATGACAAAATGGTTTAAAAACAAACCAACCAGGGTCCAATTATATACTGTCTATAAGAGACTCACTTTAGATTCAAAAGCACAAATAGTTTGAAAACAAAAGGATGAGAAAAATATACCTTGTATGATTACCAATTTTATGTGTCAACCTGCCTGGGCCATATGGTACACTGATATTTGGGCAAACAGTATACTAGGTGTTTCTGTGGGGGTATTTTGGATGAAATTAGCATTTCAGTTGGAAGAGTGGATAAAGGAGATTGCTCTCCTTCGTGTGGGTGGGCTTCATCAACCAGTCAAAAGCCTGAATAAAACAAAAAGGCTGACCATTCCTCCAACTAAGAGAATTTTTCCTGCCTGATGGCCTTTGAACTGGGACCTTGGCTTTTTTCCTGCCTTTGGACTCAAATTAAAACGTTAGCTCTTGCTGCATCTGAAGCAGCCAGCCTTTGCACTAGAACTATACTTTGAGCTGTCCTGGTTCTTAGGCCTTCATATTCAAACTAGAACTAAACCATTGAGTCTCCTGGGGCTGGAGCTTACCAACCAACTCGTCCTGCAGATTTTGGGACTTGCCAGTCTCCACAATTGTGTGATCCAATTCCTTGTAATAAGTAAATATATATAAGACCTGTATATATATCCTACTTGTTCTGTTTCTCTGGAGAACCCTAATACACCATAAAAAGAGCAACCAAAAGAGATCTGGGGTGTTTATACAAATATCAGACCAAATAGATGTTTAAAACAAAAATTGTTATTAGAGACAAAGGAGAACATTTTTAAATTATAAAACTTTAGAAGCACTGATAAAACATAACAATTAGATATGCACCTAACAACAGAGTGGCATCAAACAAAAACTTACAGAATTGAAGAGAAAAAATAACAATTTAACAGTAATAATTGATGACTTCACTTTCAATAATGGATAGAACAACTAAACAGAAGGTGAATAAGGATATGGAAGACGTGGACAACGCTACATATGAAATAGACTTAACAAGCAACTATAGAACACTTCACCCAATGACAGCAGAACATACATTCTTCTCGAGGGCACAGGACTCTCTGGAATAGACCATCTGTTAGGCCGTAAAATAAGCCTCAAGAAATTTAAAATGATTGAATTTATACAAAATATGTTCTTCAACCAAAATAGAACTAAAATAGAAATCAACAAGAAGGGGAAATTTTGGAAAGTACAAATATGTGGAAATTAAATAACACACTCCTAGATAACCAGTAGATCAAGAAAGAAATCTCATGGGAAATTAGAAAAACAGTTTGAAATTACTGTGAATGGAAACACGACATAACAAAACTTAAGGGATATAGCTAAAACAGTGCTTACAGGGAAATCTGTAGCTGTAAATGCCTAAATTAAAAAAGAAAAAAGATCTCAGGCAATGCACAACCATTCACCTTCAGAAGCTAGAAAAAGAAGATAAAACTAAACTGACAGCCAGCAGAAGGAAGAAAATAACAAAGGCAAGAGTGGAAATAAATAAAGTAGAAAAGCAAAAATAAAAATGAACAAATCTGAAAGTCGGTTCTTCAAAAAAGATCAACAAAATTGACCAAATTTTAGCTAGAGTGACCACAAAAAGAAAGAATTCTCAAATTACTAAAATAGTAAATTAAAAGAGGATACATAACCACCAATCTTCCAGAAATAAAAAATGTTAGAAGAGAATGCTATGAAAAATTATATGCCGAAACATAAATGATCTAGATGAAATGGACAAATTCCTCAAAAGACACAAAATACAAAAACTTACTGAGAAGAAATAGAAGACCTAAATAGACTACACAGGTAAAAACACTGAATTAGTTTAAAAAAAAAAAAAAAGCCAACCCCTTCCACAAAAAGCCCAGAGCAAGATAGCTTCCTTCACTGGTGAATTCTATGAAGCATTCTAAGAAGAATTAATATCAATTTTCCACAAATGCTTCCATAAAATAGAGGAGCATTGGATATTTGTGTAATGACTCTATAAAGCCAATATTACATTGATACCAAAACTAGATGAAGACTTTGCAAGAAAACTACAAACCCTAGCTTTTATGAACACAGATGCAAAAATTCATCAAAGTACTAGCAAATCACATCCAGCTACATATGGAAACAATTATATAACATGACCAAGTATGATTTATCCCAGGAATGTACAAGTCCTCTAATATATAAAATTAAATTAATGTTACACATCATATTAATAGAATGAAGGAGAAAATCCACATGATCATCTCAATAGACACAGAAAAAGGATTTGATAAATTCCAACACCTTTTCTTGATAGAAGTAGTCAAGGCAATAGGAATAGAAGGGAACTTCCTCAGTTTTCATAGATAAAGGACAACCATGAAAAACCCAAAATTAAACAGCACACTTAATGGTTAAAGATTGAATGTTTCCATCTAAGATTAGCAAGAAAACAGGGATATCTGTTCTCGCTACTTCTATCTACATCATACTGGAGTTTTGAGACAAGGAAACTGGGCAAGAAAGAGAAATAAGTCACTCAGATTGTAAAGGAAAAAAGTAAAACTATTGACAGATGACATGATCTTGTATATAGAAAATCCTAAGTAATTGACTAAAAAAAACTATTAGAGCTAATAAACCTGTTCAGATATGTTGCAGGATACAAGATCAATATACAAAAATAAATTGTATGTCTGTATACAGGCAGGCACAAATAACCTAAAAATGAAATTAAGAAAAAATTGATCTACAGATTCAATGCAAACCCTATTAACACCCAAGGTGCTTTTTTTGCTTACAAAAATTGACAAGTTGATACTAAAAATGATATCGGAAGGCAAGGGACTCAGAATAGCCAAAATAACCTTGGAAGACTAGAGGATAGGGAACGACTGCTAATGGGATTAGCAATGAGGCACTGAAAATATTCTGAATTAGACAGTGATGATGTGAGTACAATTCACTCAACTCTGTGAATATACTAAAAACTATCAAATTCTACATTTTCAAAGGGTGATGTTTATGGTACGTCAATTAGATCTCAACAAAGGATATAAAAGATGTTATGAAAAAGGACATTGGTTCAATTTCACTTCCATTAAAAGTCAATAAGTATGACAACCATTAACTTATTTAAGAATAAAATGGGTGAAAGGATTTAAGAAGACATCAAGTGAACAATGAAAATAAAGGTTGAAAATTAGGTGGGCATGTTAATAATTTATTAATTTGGTTCATTACTCGAGACACCTGACTCCTTGTCATTATGATAATTTTGAATGTTAAATAGTTTTAAAATATATTTATATTTAGTTATGTTTTCTTTAGTTTACATGCATAGTGAATGGTACGTTGGCTAAATAATGATTATAATAGGTAATAGATAGGAAATATAACACTGATATTGAAATAAAAATTGGTAAGTGAGGGCTGGCCCCGTGGCAGAGTGGTTAAGTTCTTGTGCTCCACTGCAGGCAGCCCGGTGTCTCGTTGGTTCGAATCCTGGGCGCGGACATGGCACTGCTCATCAAGCCACGCAGAGGCAGTGTCCCACATGCCACAACTAGAAGAACCCACAACGAAGAATATACAACTATGTACCGGGGGGCTTTGGGGAGAAAAAGGAAAAAAATAAAATGTTTAAAAGAAAATTGGTAAGTGAAACCAAAAAAAAAAATAGTTTTGCAATTTTTTCTCAAAGATGATTTCAGTGACAGGAATAAGATAAAATTATTGTTCAGTATTATTTTAATAAAACCATACAGGGTTAGATGAGGATAAAATGAAACCTTTATAAAATTGTTCATCTATAAATACTTTTTGTTTTTTATGAGCTAAAGTCCAGAATTACAATTAAGACACACTCAAACAGTATTAGTAGGTAAATAAGATTATTCTGGTCTGAGATAAGACCTCTAACTCCTACTACGCATTTATTTCATTCTGTCAACTTAGTAAATTTTAGAATTGTTTTGGAAAATAGTCCGTAGGTAGAAAGAGATAACATTAAGAAAAATAATTAGTACCTAGTGCTTCCACATTTTAAAACATAATTAATAAAGATTTAGTTAGACACAATTCTCTTAACTCTCAAAAGAATACTTCTTGCTTTCTAAAAATAAACTATGCATTATTTTAGCGTCAATGGTTAATAGTAATCTCTCCTACAGAGTGGCATCTGTTGTACTTTAATATTTCTTAAAAACATGTTTATAGTCTTTCTGTGACATGTAGCCCTTCAGCTGTGATCCTGTGCATTTATAATCCAAAACCTCCATGTGATTTAATTTAATTCAATTCAATAAATACATAAAAAGCACTTTTATATGCAGAGTGGACAGTAATATAAGAATCCTGTCTGAAATAAATCCAATGCTCTCATTCAATTTAATGGTACTTCTCATTAAACTCTCATTATATCCTGCCACTGACAAGGATTCAGGGAACTTTTGAAAATAGTCCATGTAATCACATATTTAGTCCTAAGGGACTAGCGAAAAACTAAGGACGAGTTGATTATAACAACTTATATGTGACTTTTGACTCATTTGGATAATATTTCTTCTCAAGTCTAAATTTTATATTTTCCCAAGAGTTCTTTTCACATATTTTAAGATATAGAACTTAATTATATCTTGAGTAAACATAACAAAAGGCAATGATGTGTATATTTCTAACAGTATATTCTATTATTTTTATCTATTCTTAACTTGACAATATATTGGTTTTCTTTTAAACAGGGCATATTGCAGCTTCCTGCTGCACCATCTACTTATTGTTTTTCATTTTCAATCCTATAAATATTGAATTTAATATCCTTCCTAAAATGATTCTTCTAATCCTTTCCCTGTATGTTTTTATTATGTTAATCCTGATGAAACCTGCAAAGTAAATCCTGAGGGTATTTTTTTTAATTTTTATTTTTTTCGGATGTACATCATATTTCAAATTCTGGATACATTCCATCATATTCACCACCCGAACACTAATTATAGTGCATCCCCTCACATGTGACCCTAATCACCCCTTTGGCCCTCTCCCCTCCCCCCTTCCACAATGGTAACCACCAGTCCAATCTCCAAGGTTATGCGTTTTTTTTTTTTGTCCTTTTTATCTTCTACTTATGAGTGAGATCATATGGTATTTGACTTTCTCCCTCTGACTTATTTCACTCAGCATAATACCCTCAAGGTCCATCCATGTTGTCACAAATGGCTGGATTTCATCATTTCTTATGGCTGAGTAGTAGTCCATCGTGTATAAATACCACATCTTCTTTATCCATTCATCCCTTGATGGGCACCTAGGTTGCTTCCAAGTCTTGGCTATTGTGTATAATGCCGCAATGAACATAGGGGTGCAAGTATCTTTATGCCTTTGTGTTTTCAAGTTCTTTGGATAAATACCCAGCAGTGGAATAGCTGGATCATATGGTAGATCTATCCTTAATTTTGTGAGGATACTCCAAACTGCTTTCCATAGTGGCTGCACCAGTTTGCACTGCCACCAGCAGTGAACAAGGGTTCCCTTCTCTCCACACCCTCTCCAATATTTATTGTTTCCTGTCTTGTTAATTATAGCCATTCTGACCGGAGTGAGGTGATACCTCACTGTAGTTTTGATTTGCATTTCCCTGATAGCTAATGATGTTGAGCATCTTTTCATATGCCTGTTGGCCATCTGTATTTCTTCTTTGGAGAAATCTCTGTTCAGATCTTTTGCCCATTTTCTCATTGGATTGTTGGTTTATTTTGTTGTTGAGCTGTATGAGTTCTTTGTATATTTTGGATATTAACCCCTTATCTGATATGTGGTTTGCAAATAAAAGTGATCCACATTGGAAAACAAGAAGTGAAACTGTCACTCTTTGCAGATGACATGATTTTCTATCTAGAAAACCCTAAAGAGTCCACCAAAAAGCTTTTATAAATAATAAAGGAATACAGTCAAGTTGTGGGATACAAAATCAATGTACAAAAATCCGTTGCGTTTCTATACACTAAGAATGAAGTAGCAGAAAAAGAAATTAAGAATACAATCCCATTTACAGTTACAGCAAAAAGAATAAAATACCTAGGAATAAACTTAACGAAAGAGGTGAAAGATCTGTACACCGAAAACTATAAAACATTGTTGAAAGAAATCGAAGAAGACACAAAGAAATGCAAACATATTCGGTGCTCTTGGACTGGAAGAATTAACATTGTTAAAATGTCCATACTTCCTAAAGCAATCTATAGATTCAACGCAATCCCTATCAAAGTTCCAACAACGTTTTTTACAGAAATAGAACAAAGAATCCTAAAATTTATATGGAACAACAAAAGACCCCGAATAGCCAAAGGACTCCTGAGAAAAAAGAACAAAGCTGGAGGTATCACACTCCCTGATTTCAAATTATACTACAAAGCCATAGTAACCCAAACAGCACGATACTGGCACAAAAACAGACACACAGATCAATGGAAGAAAATTGAGAGCCCAGAAGTAAACCCACACGTTTATGGACAGCTAATATTCGACAAGGGAGCCAAGAGCATACGATGGAGAAAGGAGAGTCTCTTCAATAAACGCTGTTGGGAAAACTGGACAGCCACATGCAAAAGAATGAAAGTAAACCATTCCCTTACACCATGCACAAAAATCAACTCAAAATGGATTAAAGACTTGAATGTAAGACCCAAGACCATGAGACTTCTAGAAGAAAACATAGGCAGTATGCTCTATGACATTGGTCTGAGCAGCATATTTTCAAGTACCATGTCTGACCGGGCAAGGGAAACAAAAGAAAAAATGAACAAATGGGGCTACATCAAACTAAAAAGCTTCTGCACAGCAAAGGAAACCATCAACAAAACGAAAAGACAACCTAACAATTGGGAGAAGATATCTGAGGGTATTTTTTTATTGTCGCAATTCATTGAAACATGAAAGAGATTATAGATCATTCACTGCATTCCATCATTTCAGTCATTTCAAAAGGCATTTACGTAATGCTATATTTGAGATTAAATATCAGTAATAATACTCATTTTCTTTTCTACCATTTACTTAAGTTAAGTCTAAATTATTATTATTTAGTCATTTCAAAGAATAGGCTAAATATCTTCTTAGTTACTGAAAAAATACCACCAGGATCTTTGTCAAGTCCAAACTTTCTCTTGGTTCGCAAACTTAAAATTTATCTCAGAAAGAAAATCATTTAGTTTTATTTCTGTTAAAGTATAGATCTTCATCAAATACAAAATAACGTAAGAGCCCACCTCACTACTTGGTTATTGATTAACATGTTTGTTCTGAGAGCAAAATAATTTCTAGGGATACATTTTTTTTAAAGCTATGTGAAGTTTTCACTACAGGTTTCCAGGTTTTTTTGTTTCAGCAACTTTTAATTGTCACAATTATTTTTTTAGTTGTGATTTATTTTAAAGTGAATTAAAAATATATAAAACCTAGGACTTTAAATTGAGGTCATATTGGCTTATAACATGGTGTAAATTTCAGGTGTACATTATCATATTTCAGTTTCTGTACAGACTGCATTGTGTTCACTAGCAATAGTCTAATTTTTATCTGTCACCGTACATATGTGCCCCTTTACCCCTTTCACACTCCCCCCACTCCCTTCTCCTCTGGTAACCACCAGTGTGTTCTCCTTATTTATACATTTGTTTATCTTCCACATATGAGTGAAATCATGCAGTATTTGTCTTTGTCTGATTTATTTTGCTTAGCACAATACCCTCAAGGTACATCCATGTTGCCACAAATGGCCCCATTTGGTTTTTTTTTAATGACCGAGTAGTATTCAATTGTGTATATATATATATATATATATATATATACCCCACATCTTCTTTATCCAGTCGTCCATTGATGGGCCCTTGGGTTGCTTCCACATCTTGGCTATTGTGAATAATGCTGCAATGTATGTAGGGATGCACAATCTCTTTGAATTGTTGATTTCATTTCTATAAATATTCAGTAGTGGGATAGCTGGATCATATGGTATTGCTACTTTTAATTTTTTGAGAAATCTCAATACTGTTTTCCATAGTGGCTGCACCAGTTTGCATTCCCACCAGCCGTGTATGAGGGTTCCCTTTTCTCCACATCCTCTCCAACATTTGTTATTTTTTGTCTTGCTAATTATAGCCATTCTGACAGGTGTGAGGTGATATCTCATTGTAGTTTTGATTTGCATTTGCTTAATAATCAGTGATGTTGAATGTCTTCTCATGTGCCTTTTGTTTCTCATCTGTATATCTTTTTCGGAAAAATATTTCGATCCTCTGCCAATTTTTTATTGGGTTATTCATTTTGTTGTTATTGAGTTGTATGTGTTCACAGTTGCATCTCTATACACTAATAACAAACTAGCAGAAAGAGAAGTCAAGAATACAATCCCATTTACAATCACAAAAAAAAGAATAAAATATCTGTGAAGAAATTTAACCAAGGAGGTGAAAGACCTATACACTGAAAACTATAAGACATTACTGAAAGAAATTGAAGAAGATGTAAAGAAATGGAATGATATTCTATACTCATGGATTGGAAGAATAAGCATAGTGAAAATGGTCATATTACCTAAAGCAATCTACAGATCAATGCAATCCCAGCCAGAATCCCAATGGCATTCTTCACAGAAACAAAACAAAGAATCCTAAAATTTATATGGAACAACAAAAGACCCCAAATAGCCAAAACAATCCTGAGAAGAAAGAACAAAGCTGGAGACATCACACTCCCAGATTTCAAAGTACACTACAAAGCTATAGTTATCCAAGCAGCATGGTGCTGGCAGAAAAACAAACACACAGATCAGTGGAACAGACTTGAGAGGCCAGAAATAAACCCACACACTTACGGACAGCTAATCTTTGACAAAGGAGCCAATAACACAATAATGCAATAGAGAATACAATATAATACAACAAGAATACAATGGAGAAAGGAAAGCCTCTTCAATAAGTGGTGTTGCGAAAACTAGACAGCCACATGCAAAAGAATGAAAGTTGACCATTATCTTCTACTATTCACAAAAAGTAACTTTAAATGGATTAAAGACCTGAAATCATAAAACTCTTAGAAGAAAATTATTGGCAGTACACTCTTTGACATTGGTCTTAGCAGTATCTTTTTGAATACCATGTCTACTGAGGCAAGGAAATGAAAGAAAAAATAAACAAATAGGACTACATCAGATTAAAAAGCCTCGGATCAGCAAAGGAAACCATCAATGAAACAAAAAGACAACCCATCAACTGGGAGAAAATATTTGCAAATTATATATCTGACAAGTGGTTAATTTCCAAAATATGTAATTATCACACTTTCTACCTGTATGTTTGATATAATTTTAGTTACCAGTTTAAATATTAGTCATATACTCTAATTTTGCACATAACACACTTACTTGAAATGTTAATCATTACCATTACAACATTGAAACAAATTCCTTTGTAAAAAATTACACAGTTCCATCTCATCATTCTTTCATGCAGCCCATTGCAGCTTAACACAGGACACACGGGATGGATGGTGGTGGCAGGGACATTTGGTTAAGAGTAGGCTCCCTTAAGCCAGACAGCCTGGATCAATATCCTGGTTTAACTATTTGATGACTGTGTGATTACTGAGCAGAGTCACCTTTTTGATTTTGGTTTCATTATCACTAAAAGGGAAATATTACTTGTAGGTTGTTCTTAGGATTGTGGTGAGATTTTTTTTTGAGGAAGATTAGTCCTGAGCTAACTGCTGCCAATCCTCCTCTTTTTTCTGAGAAAGACCAGCCCTGAGCTAACATCCGTGCCCATCTCCTCTACTTTATATGTGGGACGCCTACCACAGCATGGCTTGCCAAGTGGTGCCATGTCTGCACCCGGGATCTGAACGGGCGAACCCCAGGTCACCGAGGTGGGACGTGCAAACTTAACCGCTGCACAACCGGGCCGGCTATGTGGTGAGATTAAATGAGTTAATAACCTGGCACATGGAAAGCACTCAATAAGTGTTTATTAATATTGTTATTGATATTATCATTATTAAATGATTAGAAAAATGTTTTATGTAATTTCACTTAATTTTATTAGTAAGCTTATGACAAATCCCCAATACACAGCAATTCCACTTTGCTCTTATAACAGTAACTATTTTCAACAGCTCTGTTGAGGTACAAATTGAATACCATAAAATTCACCCCTTGTAAGTTTACAATTCGATGATTTTAATAAATGTAGGTATTTGTTGCACCATCACAGCAACCAGTTTTAGAACTTTCCATCTCTCCAAAAAGTTTCCTTACATGTGTTTGCAGTCAATCCTCAGAACTATTCCTAGGCCCAGGCAACTGCTGATTTGCTTTCTCTCTATAAATTTGCCTTTTAAGGACACTTTTTGCAAATGAAATCATACGATAAGTAGTCTTCTGCATCTGACTCCTTTCACTTAACATAATGTCTTTGAGATATATTTCTGTTGTAGATTGTATCAGTCATTTGTTCCTTTTTGTTGCTGAATAGTATTCCACTGTGTGACAACAGGTTTTATTTATCTACTATTAGTTGAATGACATACGGATTGTTTCTGGTTTTTGCTATTAAGAATAATTTTACCATGAACATTTATGCACAAGTATTTGTGCAGACATATGTTTCAATTTCTGTAGAGTAGCTGATAGGAGTGAAACTGATGAGTTGTATGATAGGTTATATTTAACTTCCTAAGAAGCTGTCAAAATGTTTTTCAAGACTGTTCAGCTATTACCTTCCCACCAGCAATGTATGAGTGTTCCAATTTCTCCACACTCCCATCAACACTTGATGTTGTCTGACTGTTGCCATTCCAGTGGTATCTCTTTGTGATTTTAATTTGTGCTTCCCTAATGACTAACACTGTTCAGCATCTTTGTACGTGCTTATTAGCTATTCATATGTCTACTTTTGTAAAATGTTTGTTATTTAAAGCTTTGTCCAGCTGTAACCATTTTAAAGTTGCTTTCATAAATTGAATTAATCTATTTATAACCTTTCTAGATCTAAGAATATTCTAATAAGTTACTCAAAGAAAACGTTCTCATTATTTTTGTCTTAATTAGATTCTAATGTTTTAATAAACTTCTTTGTTCCCTGGAACCTTTGTATTCTGGCCTCCTGAGTGAAAGTTTAGATACTCCTCCTTTTAACCTTTGTTAACTCACAATAAGTAATTTCCCAAAGGACAGATGAGAAGGCATTTACCATTCTTCAAATACATTAAAATTAACTGTACTTTCTTCACTAATATTTCTCACACTTTAAATATATATATATTGGTAATGAATAATTTATTTTATTTCTAGTACTTTCTCAATTTTTCCTTTCTATAGGATATATAGCATTGAGAATATGCAAACCTTACAGACTTCTCACAAACATGGTTTAAAGGCAAAATTTGTTTTAGAACTCAATGGCATATTAACTCAATATACAGGCATACCTTGTTTTATTGTGCTTTGCTTTATTATGCTTTGCAGATATTGCATTTTTTATAAGACCTTCCACTAGCAAAAGATTATGATTTGCTGAAGGCTCAGAGGATGGTTAGCATTTTTTACCAATAAAGTATTTTTTAATTAAAGTATGCACATTGTTCTTTAGACGTAATACTATTGTGCACTTTACAGACTACAGTATATTGTAAATATCACTTTTATAGGCACTGGGAAACCAAAAACTTCGTGTGACTCGCTTTATTGCAATATTCACTTTATTGCAGTGGTCTGGAACTGAACTTAGAATATCTCTGCTATGCCTGTATTACAAATTACGCATGGATACCTAACTGAAAAATCCATAGCATAATTGTGGCTCATTATGATTTTAAAAGCGTGGCCATCAAGGACTATCTGTAATTCAAATACAAGTTAAGGCTATATTCAGCCAATACATTGATTTCTCAAATATGTATTAAACTACTACAAGTAAGGTACTATTTACAGCACTTAATATTCAGTGAAGAAAAGACCAGATATTTTTCTATACTCATTTTACTACATTTTAGTGGTAGAGGCCAACAAAACAAAAGAGAAAAAGAAAAATGAAACAGAAAAGTTATGTAATGATAATGAAACAGATTTATGTTAGGTTTATGAAGGAAATAACCTATGGTACCTTAATGGAAAATAATTGGCAAGTGAGAGACCCGCTTTAAGGAGAAGAGGTAGTTTCATGCTCCAGCTTCATTATCTCTAAGAGGAGCTATTAATGGGAGCTACTTCATAAGATTGTAGCGAGATTAAATGAGTTCACACACCTGGCACTCAGGTGTGTGATGTTGTTGTTGATGTTGCTGATATCATTATCATTACATATCTAGAGAATGTTTGATTTAATTTCATTCAATTTCTAAAATTTCCATCTAATTTAGTTTGAAATGGGCACTCTCTATCTACAGTGAGTATTATATGGACAAAAAAATTTTTAATAAGAGGCTTAATTCTCTCCAGAAGAAATGAAGAAGGAGTGGAAAGTTTGATATTGGAAAGTGAAAGTTAAGAAATATGGAAATAAAAGTAAAAATGTCCTTACTGGTATAAAAGGAGCCTAGGGAGGAAATTTTTTTAAATAAGTAAATGAATGGGAGGAAACTATGAGGAAAGGTTAGCAGAGAATTTTCCAGAATTTAAGAAAGAGGAAAAACACAATTATAAAAGTCCATAAGGTATAAACAGGGCAGTTAAGGAGACACATAGATGCACGCAATCATATACAAGGTATAATAGAAGAAAAGAGGTCACTGTAAAAGCCGATAGAAAGCAAAAGTAGATCACCTACGAAAAACAAGGTATAAATTGATATCAGATTCCCTAACAGCAATACTGGCTGCAAGAAATATTAGTGATATATTTAAGAGTTTGAAGGAAGGCCATTTAAACCTAGAATTTTATATCTAGCAAACTATCACTTACATTATGAAGTGCGATTTAAAATTTGAGACATACATAAATTAGCCATTAATATATCATTTAGTAAAGTTCACTGTTGTCTAAAACAAAAAAGATCAAAAATATGTAAAATTTAGAAAAATCAACACAATGGCAAAAACAGAAGTGTGATACAAAAAGGAAAAAAGGTAAGGGAGAGTGAGTAAAAAAAATATAATTTTCGGGAGTCGGCCCCACGGCCAAGTGGTTAAGTTCACGAGCTCCATTTCGGTGGCCCAGAGTTCACTGGTTTGGAGTCTAGGCATGGACCTATGCACCACTTATTAAGTGAAGCTGTGGTGGCGTCCCACATAGAAGAGCTAGGATGCCTTACAACTAGGATGTACAACTATCTGCTTGGGCTTTGGGGAGGAAATATAAAGAGGAAGATTGGCGACAAATGTTAGCTCAGGGTCAATCTTCCTCACCAACATGTATATATATATATAATTTTCATTCAGGGAAACATACACATATTGATAAGCACAAGAAATAAATAAAAAGATAAAAATAAATATCAGTCTTAATAGAGGTAATAGTCAAAAAAACATAAATTGATTAAGCAATTCTTCAAATTAGCAGAAATAAATTTGAAAAATTCAAAGGAAGACAAGAAATGAAAATAAATAGGAAATAAAATGGAAGAAAAAAATGCTAATATATCAATGACCACAATAAATGTAAATAGTTAAACCAAATATAATCAGAGATCCTCAAACAAGTAAAAAAATAAGAATGAGCAATATATCATGAATACAAGAAATAGTTAAACTAGGAGGAGGCTGAGATCTAAAAATAAAGGAATAAGACCATGAACAAAAAGAAATCCAGGATGTCAATTGTAATATCAAACAATATAGTATTTAATGAAAAACAAAACAAGCGAAAAACTAAGTGTCATAACAAAGTGGTATATTATACACCAGCAAAAGAGAAATGAGTCAATGTAATATTTTCAGACTGAGACACACCTAATAATACAGCTTCAGACTATATTCATATAAATAAAGCAACTAAACTATGAAATATTAAAAGCACTTAATGTGTTATCAGAAACTGAGAGCTCAAGCAGAAGTAAAAATATAGAAATACAACAAACTTCATAATTATTCCAAACTAACAAATAATAATCATGAGAGTATCTAACACATTACTAGGTACTATATAAGGACCTAATGGAAATTAATTCATTTAATACTCAGTCCAAATCTACAGAGTGTGTCCAATCATTATCTCATTGTTTTATATGGGAAAACTAAACAGAGTGTTTCGGTACTTTACCCAAGGTTTCTCAGAAAGAAGAGGCAAAACAGGATTTCAAAATCAGTTTTTCTGAATTCCAGGGCCTATGCTATTACCCAGCACATTGTGTTGAACTTTACATGCCCCTTTCCAAGCAATAAATATTTTGCAGCATTCATGAAACATTCACAAGATGTGACCATGGACAAGGCTATAAAAGAGGCAGCAATCAATTTTAGAAGAACAAAATCACTTAATAGGTCCTTAGTCATAAGGAATGAAATTAGAAAAAAAAAATAGTTAAAAAGACTCCACATCAAGAGGATAAGACAAGCCACAGATTGAGAGAAAATATTTGCAAAAGACGCATCTTACAAAGGGTTGTTATACAAAGTATACAAAGAACTGTTAAAACTCAATAAAAAGAAAATGAATAACCCAATTGAAAAATGGGCAAAAGACCTGAACAGACATACTACCAGAAAAGATATATAGATGGCAAGTAAGCATATGAAAACAAGTTCAACAACATATGCATAGGAAAATGCAAATCAAAACAACGAGATACCACTGCACTTCTATTAGAATGAACTATTCTGTATGGTACTAAAATGATGGATACATGTCATTACACATTTTTCAAAACCCCTAGAATGCACATTAAGAGTGAACCCCAGGGGCTGGCCTGGTAGTGTAGTGGTTAAGTTTTCACACTCCGCTTCAGTGGTCCAGGGTTCGCAGGTTCGGATGCTGGGTGCAGACCTAGCACCGCTCATCAAGACACGTTGTGGCGGCATCCCACATAAAATAGAGGAAGATTAGCACAGATATCAGCTTAGTGACAATCTTCTTCAAGCAAAAAGAGGAAGATTGGCAACAGATGTTAGCTCAGAGCCAATCTTCCTAACACATGAAAGAGTGAACCCCAATGTAAACTATGAACTTGGGGTGATAATGATGTTATCAATGTAGGCTCATTGACTGTAATAAATGTACCACTCTGTTGAGGGATGTTGATAGTTGGGAAGGCTGCACATGTGTGTGGGGACAGGTTGTATACAGGAAGTCTCTGTACTTTCCACTCAATTTTGCTAGGAACCTAAAACTACTCTTAAAAAAAAAGGTTATTAATTTTAAAAAAGTTCCAAATATCTGGAGACCTAAAAAAGTAACTACACAATGCTCAGAACCAAACAACAAAAAATACTAATTCGCAAAATTTGTGGAGAGAAACATCTACTCTTTGTTGAAAATTTAGAGCATTCAATTAAATTAAATACAGTCAGGCATTGCTTAATGATGGGGATGCGTTCTGAGAAATGTGTCCTTAGGCAATTTTGTCATTGTGCAAACATCACAGAATGTACTTACACAAATCTAGATGCAATAGCCTGTTACACACCTAGGCTATATGATACTAATCTCATGGGACCACCATCATACATGCAGTTCGTGGTTGACTGAAACGTTGTTATGCGGCACATGACTGTGCGTGCGTATATATATATATATATTTATATATATATACATATGTGTATGTATATATATATTTAATTAGATTAGATTAGATTAAAATAAATTAGATCAAACATTTTCTTTGACCCAACTATTCCAGTCACGATTTTAAGCCTTAGAGATATTCCTGCACAAGTTCAGACAGGTGCACAAAGTAAAATGCTTCATCACAGCATTGTTTGCAGTAAAAGAGAATTGGAGATAATCCAGGGTCGTTGGAGGTAACATTAACATAATAAATACATAAATTGTAGTGGATATCTACAATGGAATTCTGTGCAGTATGTAGAAGCATTGAAGTAGAATCCATAGATGTTTTAAACACAGGATTGAGTGAAAAAAGAAACTGAGTTAGAGCTATGTAAATTAAGCATACACAATGGGATATATTTTAAATGAAACATGGTCATCAAAATGCATATATCAAACTCATTAGAAAAGTGCATAAAAGGAAAAATGGTGATTAGAAAAAAATATATAAGAGAAAGGATGAAGTATGAGGCCAGGGTGCCATGAACTTAGAAATACCATTAGAGGACCCCTCTGTACTGGAGGTGCCCACAAAAGAGAAGGATACAGAGAAAAATAACGACTATAAAATCTACTTACCTAAATAAATCTACTAATCAATTAATAACCTTTTTTATCCCTCCAGAACATTGAACTACATAATTATAGCTATCAATTATTATTATACTTATTTAAAATGGAGAAGGAGAAATATAGAAAAATGTACTTTCTCAAGGTTACCCAACCAGTAATAAAAGCATAAATAGAACAAAGACCATGGACAATTTCTAGAGTAATGTTCTATCCTACATACTATTTTCTCTTATTAGAGTAAATATATGGGGAAAAATGTTAGGAAATAAAAGTGTAGTTATCCCGAAGGGATAATATACAGTGTAAATAACTCTTTCTTTTCTCTGCAGTGACCAAAATCACTGAACTACTTTCCAGGTAAGGAGTAACAAGGAGGTGAAATATCTAAATTTTCTTTTTTTTTTTTTTTTTTTTAAAGATTTTATTTTTTCCTTTTTCTCCCCAAAGCCCCCCAGTACATAGTTGTATATTCTTCGTTGTGGATCCTTCTAGTTGTGGCATGTGGGACGCTGCCTCAGCGTGGTCTGATGAGCAGTGCCATGTCCGCGCCCAGGATTCGAACCAAAGAAACACTGGGCCGCCTGCAGCGGAGCGCGCGAACTTAACCACTCGGCCACGGGGCCAGCCCCTCTAAATTTTCTTTTACTGATTTTCTTTAACTTTTATTTTAACTTTACCCTGCAGTAGAAATGGCTTTCTCATTTTGAAACCAACAAAGAATGTCATTTTGCTTTTCTCCCTCTGACCTTGGGTCAATTTTCCATTAGCATATTCCACCTCCCTGCTGTATTTCTCAGCATCAAGGACTGGATGCACGGCAGAGCTGTGCTTCTTAATGTATCATCTGTTGACAGTGATTTTGCGTAACAGCTATACATTGCTTCGAGATGCACAGTTAATCGCAGTAATCCACACTATGAACTGTAATGCTGAACACTTAAATTAGCTTTTTCACATATTAGGGTGGGGGCGGTTGTGAGGGAAAGACTATTCTAGAGGTTAAAGGAAAATTTATACAGTTTTTCCACAACTAATATGTTGTAAAATATATTTTATATGCCAGTTCATTTAGTCTGACTGGTCCTTTCATTAGTTTAAAGATTGATGTAATAATGAATCCTATACATCTGTTGTTTTTTTTTTAAACAAAGGCAAACTGAGGAAGACCTATCCTAATTTCGATTTTAATGTACATAGTCTTTATCTCTAGTTTTGAAATCTCCTAAAGGTTAGTATCGATTACTAAACATAGAACCTCCCTTTAAAAAATCACTCATTACAGTATCCCTCAAAACTTCTTGCAAAGCCATAATTACTTATTATTTCATAATCAAAAGAATCAACTTGAGCTCTTTGATAGGAAGTACTGAGCATTATAGAGGAACCAATCTATATTTATAACACAGGAATTTTTGTTTTACTAAATTTCATTTGTCTCTTTTCATTCTTTGCCAGTGCTGATATTTATTTCTCCTCCCTAAAAAGAAATTTATGGACATCTTAGCTCTAATAGGATTTTTAAAAATATAAAACCAATAATATTAGGAGTGCAGTAAGGCTTATTATGATTAGCACATAGACTTAACATCTTATTGAGGAACTGTTCTAAAAACTTTATTATTTCATCTGTCTTTCAAAAGCACTCTATGAGGTAAGTATTCTCATTTTAACTATAACCCATAGAAGGAACTCAAGGCCTCAAAGAAGTTAAGAAACTTAACCAAGCACAAATAATGAGTAAGTGAGAATCTGGGATTTGAAACCAACAGTTGTAACTTGAGAGCTTGTCTATTAATTAGCACAATTTGCTGTCGCTAAAACCATCTGTGGAGAGATCAGGCTTGACTCTAAGTACAGAAAGAACAGCAGTAAGGACGCTCCGGATGGAGAAGGACAAAGAGAAGTCTAAGCAACTTCCTATTCTCTACCTTCATAGCCAAAAGTATAGACTCCAAATAAGCTTTTTATGAAATTTAGTTTGGTGTATATATTTGAACTGAATATACATATAAATATATATAACAAATGTTTATGTTAACTATGATCCTCATGTTCATATATTTTTGTAGGAAGTATTAACAAAAGGCCAACATAATATAGTAGAAAAAACCATTTCAAGGAAAAATATAATTAAACCATAATTTTAGTATACAACATAGAAAAGCATATTGGATATTTTGGTAATAGTTTTAATATATCATTTTATGCCATAAGGTTCTTGAAGTACAAGATGCGTTTGTTTAACCTCCCGTATTCTAACCTGCCAGGCTGGCGACGCAAAGAGCATAAGCCAAGCCCTCGCCCTCAGTGACCACCCAGACCCCCACATTTCCATAACTGCTTAGTGATTCTGTCTTTACTCATTTCATTTGATCTCTTCCTTCATTCCCATATTTGAGCCATGGAGAAAAAATCTTAAGCATTTCAGTTAGGGTTGTTTACAAAGGAAAGTAAAATTATCATCTGCTGCCACTTACACTTGGTTTTTCTCAGGAAATCTGCTATTTTTTGTCTAATGGTGGGAGATTAGAGTGACTTGTGAATAAAGCCCACATTATTTAAGTAGCATAAGGTACAACTTCATTCTGTTTCAAAAATACAAGTTTTATACAAATTTACTTATTTACTATCAACTCTGCTAAGCTGTTCCAGGATTTAAATTCTCATGCTTTTATTCAAAACTTTATCATACATAAGCCTACAGTATTTTGACTTTATTTTCCCCGGTACTTATCAGAAGGATATAAAGAAGAAAAAAATTATGAGCTTCATTTGGATTCATAGTAATTTTTAATTTTTTTACCATTTTGTAAAAAAAGAAGGAAATG
This sequence comes from Equus quagga, assembly GCF_021613505.1. NCBI lineage: Eukaryota > Metazoa > Chordata > Mammalia > Perissodactyla > Equidae > Equus > Equus quagga. Next base: position 82,937,041 of record NC_060269.1, read on the forward strand.
AGGATAGACCAATATTGATAAACAGTATTTTACTTTAAGATTTAAATTTTCACTCACTGAGCATAATCCTAACACTTAGTCACTTAGACAACAGGTTTGGGAGAAAATATTTCTAAATATTTCTGCTCATAACACAAAGTAAAAAGGTTGATAGCTAAATGATAACTAAATGGAAGACTCACATAATTGAAAAAAAAAGACCAGAAAAAGAGAAATTGAGATAATTACTTCAGATGCTTACTGACTCATCACATTGATTTATATATCATAAGTTATAATATGATTGAATCCGTTATATTAACCAAGATATAACTGATTCAGTGGCCTTCACAACCTTTACTAAAATAAATTTAATTTTAATCATTTATTTATTTATGATAATAATCTCTATTACAACTTACATAAAATAAAATGGAAGTCACTCACCAATGGCTAGTAAAGGTAAATCCCTCCCATCTCTCCTCAGTTCTTTTTTCTTTTTTCATGAATGACATACTATATTTTTCATCTTCCTCAGACCTCTCCTTACCTGGCCCCAGGGAGCCATCCTTGAAATTGTCCAAAGATAGCTTTTTTAACTATAATTCCTCTCATAGCACTGTCCAGCTTAATTCTTTTTACAATTCTCTGTCAACCAGAGATAAAGCCCAACTGAGCAGTATAACATATAAGATCTTTCCTGGTCTAATCTTGCCCCTCCACAGCCATTTTCCCTATATTGCATTCATTCTTCCCTGAATATTATCACATGGTTGTTTCAAAATGTTGTTCAGGCCTTATCTCCACTGTGAAAATTTACAGAACAGATCACTACCTGGCACTCTATCTTCAAGGCAGTTTATTATATTTTGCCTATTAAAATGAACACTTAAAAATTGCAATTTTTATGGACTCTAAGTATATTAATAGTACTTTGATGCAAGCAAATGTTAATGATTTTTTTTTCTTAAAAGCACAAACACCAAAAGAAGAATTTGGGAAATTTTTTCAAATTGTTATGCCACTGACCTTAAATAGATCATAACTAAAGTCATGATTTAGACTATTTCCAATAGATAGACACAAGATAGAAGGTGTCAGTTCGGGCTGCTATAATAAAGTACCACACACTGGGTGGCTTATAACAATAGGAATTTAGTCCTTACAGTTCTGGAGGCTGGAATTCTCAGATCAGGGTGTCAACATGGTCAGGTTCTGCAAGAACCCTTTTCTGGGTTTCAGACTGCTGACTTCTTATATCTTCACATGGCAGAAGGATAGCTCACTAGCTCTCTGGCCTCTTCTTATAAGGGCACTAATCCCATTCACGAGGGCTCCGTCCTCATGACCTAAGTACCTCCTAAAAACCCCACCTCCAAATACCATCACATTGTGATTAGGGATTCAACATATGATTTTGGGGAGAGGGGTACAGGCATTCACTCCATTGCAGAAGAATAGATAGAAAGATAGAGGATAGATAGATACATAGGTAGATAGACAGACAGACAGGATGGGGCTTATATAAAGAGCTGCTTTGGGAATTAAAAAATTAATTTCTTGCCTAAAATGTCCCTAAAACAACTTTTATTCTTAATGTTGTTTTAATTCTTGTAATGTTTTAGAGATGAATCCTGAAATTTATCTAATCATGTTTTAAAACAAAAATATTACTAAATTTAAAACTTTCAGAAATGCTTAAAATCTGCTTTTATATAAACTTAGAAATTTATTCCCTAAGGATTTGGCTAATTGAATTTTCTTCAAATAAAATATTTAAGAAAATAATGAAAAAGTACTTTATCTCCAACTATTCAGCTGAAATGACTATCTTGAAATTGAAAGGTTAACAAAATATACTGTTCTTATATTCTTTATTTTAATACCTTGAAAGATTACAGTCTCCACTATAAATAAACACTCACACATCCCACATAAAATAGAGGAAGATTGGCACAGATGTTAGCTCAGTGACAATCTTCCTTAAGCAAAATAGAAGAGAAGAAGATTGGCAACAGATGTTAGCTCAGGGCCAATCTTCCTCACACACACACACACACACTATATATATATATATATATATTTATGTATGTATAAACGTACACACACATAACTATAGTACTCAAACAATGTATATATAATAATCAGGTACATATAAATATGCGTATTTTTATAAAAATATAGTATTTTGACAGCAATAATTCATACAAATATCAACAACGTTTCTCGTCAAAGCTAATCTGACAGGTATCAATGAGATGAAGGTCTGCTGGCAGAAAGCTATCAAATGTCTCTCTGTCAGAAAGAAGACAGGAAGCTGGGCAGGATGGTTGTCTTTGGACAACTGTCCATTTAGAATCCAAGATATCTACCAGTCTAGTAAGGATGCTAGACTCCAGTTGTGGCTTTCAGACCTTCCAAAATCTAGATTGGGAATGAAATGCAACTTTCCTTTAATTTTTTTCTTTTTCTGTTTCCTTTGATGCTTTCTTTTTTTTTTTTTCCTTTCTCTTCTTTTCATTCAGGGTGGGGAGGGGCAATGGTCTGGGTCCAAATAAACTTTTCTTTAGATATTTTTTTTTTTTACAGATTTTATTTTTCCTTTTTCTCCCCAAAGCCCCCCGGTACATAGTTGTATATTCTTCGTTGTGGGTCCTTCTAGTTGTGGCATGTGGGATGCTGCCTCAGCATGGTTTGATGAGCAGTGCCATGTCCGCGCCCAGGATTTGAACCAACGAAACACTGGGTCGCCTGCAGCGGAGCGCGCGAACTTAACCACTCGGCCACGGGGCCAGCCCCTCTTTAGATATTTTATAGATACCAGAAGCTGTATCTTAAATCCATGTGTAACATTGAATCAGGAATTTACTCTCTCAACAGGATGAAGAGAATATAATTGTTTACTTTGCAGTAATGTGGGAAATAATACAGGTACCAAACATGGCATAGGAAGGAAGGTCAGAGAGAACTCAGATTAGAAAAAGGAAAACTGTATGACTGTGAAAAGACAGAAACAAGATAAGTGCCAGAATATAAGAAGTTAGTGACAAAATTTGCTGAGCATAATAAAAGAAAGTAAAATCTTGGTGTAGAGTTGATAAGGATTTTTATCTTTTTAGTTTAAATTTTTAACTAGAAGTAAAAAATAATTCTTGATAGGTAATAGGGTCCTGATAAAGTAAAATAAGAAAGGTATGGGGCACAAAATATGGTTATTAGAATCACAAACATCACAGAAGCAAGATCTAGACCAAAACAGAGATAATTCTCTTAAAATGATGGTTTTCACCAGTTTCTAGTCTTAAGTATGTGTATGTACCAACACTATATAGAAAAAACATATAGTTTACATTTTACATCTTTGTGGGGTTTTTTAAAATTATTTTATTTTCCTCATTGAATGACTATACTACGTAAGATGAGAATTTAAGTATATAGCATTATTTCTTAAAATGCTATTTCATACATTCAACACTACCGGCACGCTAAATCACATGTTATTCCCTCAAGTCACCATGTACTTTCTCAAATCTATAAATTTCCCTCCTCTGGAATAGTCCTATAAAATAATCCATCATAAAATGGCTGAGTTCAAAGATCACTGCCTGTATGAAGATTGTCTTCTATTCCCTCAATCAGAAAATTGTTCAGGAAAAGAGTAAGACCAGAGAGAAATTGCTCCTGAGGATTCTCATAGTGTAAATCAACAAATATCTTCAACAACATTTTTACTGTAGGTTTAATAATGGGCTGCTTCTTATATAGTGTGCTTTAGTACAGGTCATGCCATCATCTTAAAGCATAGATCTACGTGGAGACAATAATTTACGGTCAAAGAGCATTACTATCTGACAGGTAGGCTTCGCTCCGGATATATTGCAGAGTATTTAGTACTGAAGTTGCTCCTCAGAGAACTGAGGTTGTCCTAGAGAAGCCCTGGGGGCACCAAGGATTGACAATTTACCCACGGCTCCCAGAGAAGTTATACAGTTTTTGATTTTGTAAATTTAGTTCTTCATAAGACTTTATGTGAAGGAAGGATTCAGCAGCTAATAACTAGTTCAAAAACGATTGATCCAAAGAAATGGATGTACTGGCTTTCTACTAAGCTTTTCATAGATTTGGGGCAGCAGCATACTTGAGGTTATACTTCTAGCCAATAACATTGGATTTATATTCCTATAGACAGTGGGGTTGGGGTGGTGTTGACAAGTTTTTGTAAAAATCCGTCCATTATAATGCATTCCTAAAATAAAAGCCATCCTACTTCCCACCGGAGAGAGGAGGCCCGCAAGGAGGACTGAAATTATGCTAATTAAGTAATGGTACTCATCAGGAGTATACTAAAACTCTGGCCAAAGGACATTATTTACAAGCTTCAGAAATACCACTTTATTTTTCCTAATAGAAGCTGCCATGATTAGACATATTAATACATGGCAAAAAAAAAAAAAAGTAACAGAAAAAAACTATTAGCAATGACATATTCTCCTTTCCTACTTATTCATAGTCAGAGTTGAGGTTTTCAAGTGAGCAAATCATTTGGGTAACATAAAGAATTGTAAATGATTATAATATTTCTTAGCATTCATCATTGTCATTGTAACCACTCCCCATCTGTTGATCTGTCTGATAGCCAGTCACATATGTAAATATCTTATTCTTTAATGATAAGGAAAATTATTCTTCAGCTCTAAATGGCCAAAGAAGAAAACTCTTATGACTTTATTTGGATCTTTTTAAAGCTATAATTACAAAGAAATATATGCATTTTAAAAACACAAAGTGAATAATTTTTGTTTTTAAATGCTCACATATGTTTTTGGTATATCGATAATATGGCATAGTTTCACCTCTGTTGTGATCAAACAATATCTGAGTTTACAGTCCTACAATTTAATAAAAAGATATTAATTTCCATGAAAATAATCTATGTATATGGTAATATTAAGGTAATGATTATAGCCAACATCTGAGTGTCCATGATATAGAAATATCTGTTTAAAGTGGTTTTTGTCTGCGTGTCCATGATATAGAAATATCTGTTTAAAGTGGTTTTGTGTATTTTCTTATTTAATATTGAGGAAGGTATTATGATTTTCATTTTACATATAAACTCACTGAGTCAAAGTTTAGGCTATTTGCATCAGACCCCAAATTTAATAAGTGATGGAGATGGCACATGAAGCTGGGTCTGTCTAGCTCACACTGAAGCTTCATGTGGAAGACCTTAAAAGATTGGCTGAGAAAGTTTCATTTCATTTGACTAGCAACGAGAATAAAATGTTGTCTCCACTGTTCTCTAGCGATATACACTGAAGCCAATCAATTAACTTCTCTAAGCTACCACTTCTTCATCTGCAAAATGGGTATAATAGTAGTTTTTGCCTCATAGGCTTAACGTCAAAAAAATTTTTAATTAAATTAGATAATAGATTCAATTTTATAAATGATAGTTATTATCACTGTTGTTTTTATTAACTTTTGATCAGGGAACAACATCATCCAAGATGTCTTGATGAAGCTTAACTTTGCAGTGAAGGGAAAAGGGGAGGCCAGGAAGACAGTGGAGTCAGGAGCTGTAACTGTTGCAGAGATCATGTAAATGATGCACAGACAAGTTAGTAAGGCACTAATGAAGGCAGGTGGCTGGAGAGAGGAAAGAAACATTATGAGAAATACAGAAAAAGCTCTCTAATTACTTTCCATTCCCCAGAATAAAATTGAAAATCCTTATGAGGGCCTGCAAGGCTTGGCATGAGCTGCCTCTCCAACTATCTTTCTGATTTCACCTTCGACCCCTTCTGTCCCTTCTACCAGCTCGGCTTTGTCACTTAATTCTAGTCACAGTCTCATTCCTTTTCTTTTAGAAGGACTTTCATGTTTCTGCCTTGGGGTATTTGCAGCTGCTGTTTCTTCTGCCTTAAACATTATTGACCAGTGCATCCGTATGGCTGGCACAGTCACCTTTTCCAGGACCCTGTGTGAGTGCTACCGTCTGAGAGAAATCTTCCCTGGTTACAAAAGAGAACTTTATTCCTCTTCAGGTCACTCTCTTTCCATTTATCCTTTCTTATGTGTAGAAATTATCACTTTGTAACAAATGTTATGCTTGTTTGTTTAGTTTTGTTATCTGTCTTCCCATCACCCTCATGAGAATGTAAGTTTCATGACCTCAGGGACTATATTTCACTGCTGTATCCCCAAGGCTTCAAACAGTGTCTGGCACAGGGTGGTTGCTTAGAATGCTCATTGAATTAATAAATTAATTTACATCATCATTTGGTAGTTGAGTTTGCTGTGGAAGATTTATATTTTGGGATCTATGGATAATTGGAATTGATTTTTTAAAATTACATGAAAAATAATTGCCATACACAATGAACAGGTAGAGCTGGAAACATAACTTTAGGTGACAATAGGCGTGTCCATTTAACTCCTACTTGTTAGATAATTGCTTATGAGAAGAAATAAACTGAAAATACTGACCAAGTACCCTGCATTTTTTGACTTTTGAACTGTATTGTCAAAATCCTAAGAGAGAAGCAGATATTAACGTAGCAAATGTGAAAACATATTCATTATTTTCAAATGTTTTATAACAAGATTTTAAAATATTGCAAGTAAACATTTGAAATCACTTTCATTTAAATTTTTATTAATTTCTTTTATAAGACATAAATAACATTTTTTAAATATTTTTATTTGAAAAGCTACAAATAACTTAGTTTTCTCATCTTGCTCTGCAACTTTGACCATATTCATTTCCATACATAAGATCTTTTCCACAACAAAACAACAGTAAGAATTGTGCAAATTAGTTTCCCTTGGGGTGACAACCTTCCTTGGAGGTAGATTTGTGTAAATCCTGCCTGCTGCCTCTTGCTCATAATTCCAAAGCTTTGAGGTATTTTAAACATAAAACACCAGAGAACGAAAGTAAAAAGTGAAAACCTCAATTTCTAATATAATTAAAACTTTAATGTCATCTTTGTCTGCCACAAAGTAAACAAATCCTACTTATTCTACTACTATAACCAAAGCATAAATGTATTTCATATTTAAGTTGCAAGAAAACCTACTGTTTCTGTTTATAAATTAATAAAGCTTCTGTATTAATTTCTTTTATGCCACTAAAAATATGAATTACTTCTTAAAACATGTATATATTGTTTCCGTATGTATTTCCTACCAATCACTTTATATTTTAGTTATATGTATTTGAGCTGTTCTTCAAAAGTGAATGAGATTTCTATACTAGCTAACACTATACAATTATGATCAATTCCTATGGGAAAAAAACTCTAAGAGCTGAATGTGGGAAGATCTATAATGGTTATGAAATAGTGATTACAACTTCAAATTTATTTTCTGTTCTGAGGATTTTTCTGATTTGAGCAATTAAAAATAACTACATTCTGGTATTAACTAGTATCTGAAATAGGAAGTTCCTTGAAAGTCAAAAGTTTTGCTGGTGATTGCAATATTTGGAAAAAGTGTGTCTATTTTCCACAAAGACATTATTTTAAGCCATGTTAAATCCATGCTCTTATCAATAGGACTACATGTCAATTATTTGCTCAGGAGAAGAATCAATTATGCTCTCTTTCTAGATTTATGTCTCATAATTTATAAGTAATTTGTAAGAAACAAATTTTGATACAATTAATATTGAAAAATATAAAATATCAAAAAATTGTAAAGTATATTTATTCATAAACAATATTTCATCATACATTATTAATATTTTGGTAAGAAATTTCTAGGACAATCCAGTGGAAAATGGAACTATCAATCATTATAGTTAAGTGAGTTAGGTAGGGTGTACTCAAAGTGGTCTAAAAGAATGAGTATATATTCTAAATTTTTTTAAACATTTTGAATTCCATTTCTGTCATAAAGTCTTGTTTTCCTACCATACCAGGATAGATATTCAAAATGAAGTCCTTATTAGTTAATTATTTTTAAATTTATATATGATGGTGCTCAATTTTATTCCTAAATGACTTCAATCATAGCAATTTTGATTTTGTAATTCCTCATTTCATTAGAAGATAAAGATATAGTCAAAATATATGAAGAAGTAAAAATAATCCTCTGTATTTAAGAGGCAAGAATTTCTGCCTGAACAGGAAGGTTTGCTTCAATGGACTAACAACTACCTTCTTTAAGCATAGTATATTACTGAGAAGAAATGTTTTGACAACCCAGGCAGCTTGCAAAGGTTAGGTAATAATTGCACTGCAGATTGCAGTTCTGTTTGTAGGGCAAAAAGAGTACAGGTGAGTTCACTACAGGGGGAGATGAGAGGCAGGAGGCTATTCAATCATTGGTTCCCATTTCTCCAGTAATACATGCTCCTGTTTTCCCTTTTCAACACAGACCTGTATTGTTATAGTATAAAAACAACAAAGTTCCTCTCTAATAATTCTATTACCTTGTGTCACAAAAGAATGGTGACATATATTAACTGAATTTCAAACATTTATTCATAGCATAAATCTGTCATGATCTGGAACAAAATATTTTCCCTGACATTTGAGAGTCTTTTTGGAGCTTGCCAAATCATCCCTTTGTCCTCTACCAGAGCTCTGTAATAACATATTTGTGAAAATGATATTTAAGGAATGACAGCAAGGTTGATAAATTGGTGCTGGGTTATTGTCATTTCCTGTTCATTTTTTCCTGTCCCATACCAAAGAAATGTAATGGGAAATAGCTTTTCATCCATGTATTAGGAAATGAACCCAAGTCTACATTGACTTCTAGCTGAGAAATTAGGTATAGGGCTCTTGGATCATTCTGAGATGCCAAGTCTGTGAATGGAATTATAAATCAGAGTGATATAAGATTGATTTTCCACAGGTATATCAGTAGGTTCTAAAAATCATTGAAGAAATCCAAGTATATTCAAGTGGAAATGCTACTATTTAAATTCCAATAGCCATAAGTGTTGATTTAAACCTTTGACTTGGTAAATCAGTGGTTCACAAGAGTCACCTGAAGGTTCTATTAAAATACAAATAACTGGACCCCACCTCTAGAGTTTATGATTCAGTGGTTTTGGGTGAGGTCTACAATTTGCATTTCTAATCATTTCCTAGGTAATCCTAATGCTGTTGTTCTGGGGAACACACTTTGAGAATCATTGAAGGACATCAGTAACAAGGGAATCCCTTAGAGGCTACGAATGACTTATTTCCAAATAGAAGACAGTATGAACTCATAAATTTTGTATATTATAGGAAAGTATCTAGCCATATCTTGTCTATAATTTTTAGCCAAGGTTTACCTGAAACTTGAAAATGTGTAGATAAGTATTAAATTAAAAATCTGTATTGTTACTTTCATTCCTCAAATTTCCTATAGAATCCAAGATTGATTCATTGACTCATTGATTTAGTTTAGGAAAGACATATTCAGTGACCCTAAGTATTGTCAGCCATTTTTCTATGCAGTAGTGACCGAGGCTGAGGGTAAGCTGTCATCTTAGCAAGGTTAGTCAGGGAAGGCCTCTGAGGGGTGCACATTTGACCTGGAATATGTAAAGAAGTAAGTTATGAAAAGATCTAAGAACAGGGTGAACAGCAGTTCAAGGTTCTGAAGTAAGAACGAGCTTGACTAAGCTGAATACGACGCTTTTCAGTTTACCAAAAAAGGCCATATAAAGTGCTATTCAATTAAAGATTAAGATTGGACCAGAAGTTTCAAAGAAAAATTAATTAAGAACAGCCAGGGGAATTTATGAATTTGATATAAGCTTTTTCACAGACTAGGAAGAAGACTCAACAGTATTTATTAAGCGAGTATGCTCTAGTTAAAGTCACAAGCACAGTGGAGAAGATTCCAAAGAGGCGGGCTGGCTGCCGAGGCAGGACTATCTGGGAGCCCATGGTAGATTACTGAACAAACCAGAACATCAGCCCATTCATTGGCAACTGGGGACACCCCTCCCCCGGAACTGAAATATTTATGTTTGCTTTCCATGAAATGCTTATTGTTACAGTATACAAGAAGTTGAATCCGAGAATAAATTACTCTTGACAAAAATGGAATCAAAGTACAATAAAATGAAGCAATAACATGGCAATCCAACTGTCTTCAGCGAGGCCCCATGAATCAAGTCCACCCACAACAGAGAAGGTATCTTTCTAGTAACTAGAGAGTCTGAGATCTCCCCACTCTGACCTCAGCCCAGGACACTGCTGGAAGCTTTAACACTGAGTTCTTACCGTTTGGCTTATTCTCTAGCTTCTGTAAAAATCATCAGCACACTCAGCCAACACATTCTTTTTTTACCAGATAAAATGGGGTATAAGATAATTTACTGCGCTGTAGATTTATATTTGCTAATATAGTGACACCTGCTAGGACTCTACCTGAGTCACTATGATATGTTTTTGAGGAATCCTCAAATTCTTTAGCTTCTCACATATTTAGGGTTTGGAATGTGACTGCTTATAGCAATAGCTGGACTGTCCCATTATAACTTTTTTTATAATTTTATTTTGAGAAGGTTGTCTAGATTTATTTTAGAAATAACTTGCAATACCCATGTTATGAGCTAAATTGTATGTGCTCGTCATCTCCCACCCCCACCCCACCAAATTTATATGTTGAAGCCCTACCCCAGTATCTCATAATGTGACAGTATTCGGAGCTAAGGCCTCTAAACAGGTGATTAAGTTAAAATGAGACTGTTAGGGTGGGCCCTAATCTAATATGACTAGTGTCCTTATAAGAAGAGGAAATGTGGGGGCTGGCCTGGTGACATAGTGGTTAAGTTCGCACACTCCACATTGGCAACCCAGGGTTCACAGGTTTGGATCCTGGGCATGGACCTACACACTGCTCATCAGCCACCCTGTGGCAGCATCCCACAAATGAAATAGAGGGAGACTGGCACAGATGTTAGCTCAGTGACATCTTCCTCAAGCAAGAAGAGGAAGATGGGCTACAGATGTTACCTCAGGGCCAATCTTCCTCACCAAGAAGATAAAAGGAAATTTGGCCATAAGAAGAGACACCAGGGACATGTGCACACAAAGGAAAGGCTGAGTGACGACACAGAGAGAAGATGGCTGTCTTCAACCTAAGCAAGCTAAGTAGAGAGGCTTCGGGAGAAACCAAAACTGCCTAAGCCTTAATCTTGGATTTCTAGCCTCTAGAAGTGTAAGAAAATAAATTTCTGTTGTTTAAGCCAACCAGTCTGTGGTATTTTGTTATGGCGGCTGCTAAGCTAGGGTTTAGCAAACTAAAACATCCCGTGATTTCTGTCTACGAAAGCTTTCAAACACTACATGTTACCATGGTTGACACCACCTTTGGAACACTGGCAATAGAGAGGAGGGGGAGGGAAGGGGCCAGGTTAGGAGAGGGGAAAGGAGGAACAGCCAATAAATGGTTTTCCTTTTTGTGGCAAAATAGAAATGAAATCAGATGCGATTGCTAAGCCACTCTCTCTCTCTCTCTCTCTCTCTCTCTCTCTCTCTCTCTTCTCTCTGTCTCCCTCCCTCACACAAACACATACACACACACACACACTACCCTAACAAAAAAAGATCACCTGACAAAAATGTACTCCCAGTAGAACAAAGATCTACAGATTGAGTACCCGCTTCTGAATTTAATAAGGATTCAGATGACACTGGTAACAATATTAACAGTTTCCTTAGGAGTAAGAAGTGTCAGATTCTATCATTTACAATTAGAAATGGTATTTTAAAACAGTTGTGCTCTAGACTGTAGTTTCCCACATGCCAAAAACATCTCCTGAATTTACGTGACATTTAAACAGATAAGGAAACATGACTGTATTCTTCTGCTCCTCAGTAATCCCTTGGAACCAGGCAGGGATCTGTGATGTGCTCTTGCTAAACAAGGTACATAGACCTGAAACATTTATGTCAGAGTACATAGAACAGAGAGAGGGACAAAACAAAGATTTGTGTCAATCTTAATGACATTCAGGTTTGTTATAGTGGAGAAAGTAGTTTTAGAAAACATTCAATATAATGTTTGTATTCAACTGATGTGAATTTTAACATTTAACAGTATATCCTTACACTGCAGTATTTTCGTTTTATTTGAATTTTTGTGCATGGTAACAACTTATCCCTCTAATAACTAGTGAAACTCTTTTTATTTGCAATTGTGCTACTACATTATAATTACCTGAATTTGTTTCATCATTAAAAAAGAAGTCACAAGCATGTATTTCCGAAGTGTGTATAGGCTAATACTAATAAAATAGTAAATATAACAGATTATAAATTTTATAAAACACAAATGAAAAATCCACAAAGCTAAATATACAGGAATTAACTACAGCCTGTCTTTTTATATCTTCCCTAAATTTTTTATTAAAAGCAACTTCTGAAATTTGACTTAAGCAGGTTTCTGAGGGTATATACAAAGTAAGCCTAAAACTATGTTTGTCATATATATGGTCAAGTCAAATATGTCTTCAAAAAGTGCCCATATTATATCGTTTCAAACTTCTATTTTAAAACAACTATAGCAGTTATGCCTTCTTGCCTATATCATATTGCATACACATAATTAATTGTTTCTGATACCTGTTTTTGGTGTTATTCAAATGACGCTAGAATTTAATACATTTGAATAGGAATCTGAAGGCAGAATCTTTTTAGATTTTTATGATATTTTCCTCTAACTCTTTTAGTGACTGATCTTTATTGAGATTGTCCAAAGAATTCACCATAGTTTTTTAATAAAAATAATTATCTTTCTATTTATACTTTTAAAACATTGTTTTGTGATAATTAAATGACAGTCTTCTATAACAAGCACAATTGGATTACAAGCACGATTATATTTAGGATTAATCAAAACTGACTCTTTTTCTTCCAGTTTTGTTGAGATGTAATTGACATATAATATTGTGTAAGTTTGAAGTGTGTGTGTTGATTTGATCCACCATGTGTTGCAAAATGATTACCACCATAGCATTTGCTAACGCCCCCATTACGACACCAAATTACCATCCCTTTTTTGATTTGAGAACATCTAAAATCTACTCTTTTAGCAACTTTTCAAGCATATAAAACAGGATTATTTACCATAACCACTATGCTGTACATTAGATCCCCAGAACTTACTGCTCTTATAACTGGAAATGTATACTCTTTGACCAACATCTCCCCATTTCACTCACATCCAAGCCCCTAGTAAAAACTATTCTAGTCTCTGGTTCTATAAGGTCAGCTCCTTTAGATTTCACAAATAAGTGATACATACGGTATTGTCTTTCTCTGTCTGAATTATTTCACTTAGCATAATGCCCTCAAGGTCTGTCTCTGTTGTCCCAAATGGCAGGATCTCATTTTTTATCATGGCTGAATAATATTCTATTGTATATATATGCCACATCTTCTTTATCCACTCATTTGTTGATAGACACTTAGCTTGTTTCCATATCTTGGCTATTGAGAATAATGCTGCACCACCGGAGTGCAGATAGTGCTTCAAGATCCTGATTTCATTTCCTTTGGATATATACCCAAAAGTAGGATTGCTGGATCACATGGTAGTCTTATTTTTAATTTTTTGAGGAACCTCCATACTGCTTGCCATGGTGGCTGCACCAATATACATTCCCACCAACAGTGCACAATGGGTACCCTTTTCTCCGTAGTCTCGCCAACACTTATGATCTCTTGTCTTTTGATGATAGTCATTCTAACACAGGTGAGGTGCTATCTCATTGCAGTTTTGATTTGCATTTCCCTGATGGTTAGTGATGTTGAGCACCTTTTCATGTACCTATTGACCATTTGCATGTCTTGGAAAAAATGTCTATTCAGTTTTTCCACCCATTTTTAATTGGGTTGTTTGTCCAATTGCTACTGAGTTGTATGAGTTCTTTATATATTTTGGATATTAACTGCCTATCAGACATATGACCTGCAAATATTTTCTCCCATTCAGTAGGTTGTCTTTTCATTTTGTTGATGGTTTCCTTTGCTGTGCTGAAGCTTTCTAGTTTGATGCAGTCCCACTTGTTTATATTTGCTTTAGTTGCCTTTGTTTTTGGTGTCAAATCCAAAAGAATCATTGCCAAGACTGACGTCAAGGAGTAAAACTGTTGATAAATAAATTATTTCAGTAATGGAAACAGTGGAATTGCCCAATAGCTAAAATATATCTGAATAGCTCTGAGTTTATAGTCTGCAGGGAGTAATCAGTCAGTATATTTTATAGATAAAAATTTATGATAAAAAGTCAGTATATTTTATAGAAGCAGGTGAAGTAGGTTAATCCAGCAAGTTGGTTAAGTGGAGATCAATTAATGTATTAGTTCTAGAAAAAGCTTGGGGTATGTAAGGTTTTGAAAAACAGTTTTAAGAAAGCATTGAACAATGACTTCTACATTCCTTTTCATGATCACAAGTAACAGCTACAGACTTATAAACCAATAAATATTATTTGGATGTTTGCCACCTAATTAATTAAAATCATTGTTCTACTGGTCAAGAAAATTGGAATGCAATTATAATTCTTCACTCCATCGCCTTGAATCTTTTATTTCATTATTTGAGCTATTGATTTTTCTTCAAATTGTAAAATAAAGGATGAGGACACATTTAGCTCTCCAACACAAAAATATCTATATATTTATCAATCTAAAAAGTTGATACATAAATATTACCCAGGTGAGTCCTTTTATTAATGACGTTGATAATGTGGATATTTTTTCTTCTTTTGAATGCCTAGCCAGCTATCTTGATTAAGACATGGAAGAAAACTAGGTAACATTAGATAATAGATCCAATATAGAATCCAAATATGGACTAACACTACATAAATTAGTTAATAGATCCATAATATCCATAGTCTCCATACTGAGTTTCATACTAATACTAAAAATAATAGCCATGATTTTCTGAGTACTGGCTATATGCCAGGCATTGGGCTAGGCTCTTCAAATACTTTTTAAATTTAATAACAATAAGAAGTATTATGATCTCTATTTTATAAATAGGGAAATCTAAAATCAAAAGGTCAAATAAATTGTCCAAGATTAAAGAGTTACCAATTTGTAGGGCTGGAATTTCAATCTAGCTCTGTTTGACTCAAAAAACTGTTGTTTCCACTTTAACATGTTTCTTCTAAAACAACACCATGACTAAGACATCCCAGCCCAAATGAGAACAAACCCACAATCTTTGGCTAAGGAGACCAGTACTTGATTTCTGCTCTTTTGTAATTTCTACTGAAAAGGACTTAGAATGCTGTGTGAGAAATGGGGCAACTGTACAAGTCACTAAGCTTCACGGGAATTTTAAACCACTAGGTTCTTTTTTTATTTTCTCTTTGTATGCCCTACTCAGAAGCTTCCATTGTGAAACTTAATTTCCCAAAGCATAATGCCCTTTTAAGGTATCTTGTTCCACTGGGTAAAAATGTTTGTGATGAAGAACAACTTGCCTTACATCCTATACGTTTGCTCCTCTCAAGGAGAAGCTCTGCAGAGCTGGTTGAAGCAAAGAATTATGTTTCCCCTAATACCATATAATAATAGGCTTCGGCAGAACACGAGAATATAAAGTATCATGAAACAGAGGAAGTTGAGGTTGGTAGTAACCGCAACTTAACTAGGGGAGCACAGACCACAGATAGTCATTGAAGGAAATAAGATTTCAGGAAAGGCATTTATCAGTAATTTACTTATCTACCCCTTTTGTTGATAGTTCTAGCTAACTATTATGTGATATGAATTGTTATGATGATGGATAAAGAGGACAGAATAGTTTCCAGAGGAAATAATGTGCAGGTAAAGTGCCCATTTGTGAATTTTTCTAAAAGTTTCCTGCTCTAGTTAAGGCTTGTCATGGTTTATGACCTGCCTCTGCGATACTGCTAAGAAAACAAGTGGTCAATAAAATCTCCTAAGATTCTGTCGACTAAAGCTGTCTTTATCTCTATGTTATTGTGGGATCCCCAAGAAGCTACAGCAGGGCCACTTGAGCAGATTGTGCTCATGAGAGTGTCTTGGCATTGGTGACAAATATAATGATACCAAGATATCAGTGGTTATGATAGCAAAAGATTTTCATTCAAACACAAAATCTGTCATTTTTTAACTATGAGAAACCATGTTTTTTAATTAAAAAAATATTGCAGATTTTATTTTACATCTACAAATAGGGCTTGGAAATTTCATGTGGCACGAAAAGGCTTGTATATGTCTAATCAGACCAAAAAAAATCAGGGAGTTACTATTGATTGATCTGGGTGGAAAAAACATCTTTACCCAAATAAGACTACAGTGTCAAGTGAGAATATTTTAGATTCTCGAGTTCCCTTTGTACATTTTACTATCAATCCCAGCCAAGACATTTTAGTGGCAGTTATAATTGTTTTACAACTGCCTTGGAAGCTTGTCATATGGCAGCACTTACAGAGATTCTGTCGTAATAGCCTGTCTCAAGAAAGCCTCGGTGAAGCCCGAAAATGAAAGCTCCCCAGTTGGCAAAGTCACAAATTCATCAAGTACAAGTGAATTAGAAATTCACTAGGTAAACAGAAGCTCCAAGCCATTTAAACACAATGAGAAAGAGGTCACTGCTTCCGCGTGTGTGCCAATCGCACCAGAATTCTAAAACGAAAACTAGCAATTTCTTACTAAGGACTTAGTTAAATAAAATATTTAGGTATTTGTAAGGTAAAATGACAAGAATAAATCACCGTGACAGATGCAAAAAGTAAATAAATAATATGCTTACACACAAAGGCTTCTTAAGACTAGAGGTGCCTTCGAAAGCCTCCTAAATCAGTTCAAAGGGAAAAGAATATCACCACCAAGTGCTGCCAGTTCTAGTGAGAGAGAGTTGTTTACTACATGCAGTAAAACGAGCAGACCGTGGCCCAAGGGAGCGCGTCATCGCAGCTTTTTAATGGCCTATCCATATTACCTCATGACAACTGGGAGCCCAGCACCTCCAGATCTATGCGGCAACGCTAGGTCACCGTGAACCTGAATGATCTCATCTCCTCGCTGTGGGTCTGGCTGTTTCTGCCGTCTGTGCACAGTCAGAGTACAACAACTCATTTGGGTATGTGATAAAGATATCAAATAGGTTTTTCCACAATAGAGTCTTTTCTTCTAATGGTGTTATCATCCTTCAAATTCAGTGATGATGCTACTGAGAGTTTTCTTGTGATGCTTTACACCTTACATTCATCCCTAATACCTCACCTACTTGTGACCTTGTCATGTGCCTACACAGTGGTGCAACGGGCAGTGTTCCCAATTAATGGTAGGAGAAAAAGGCTTTATTTTTCCTCATTTGAAAGATTTTGGCCCAATTCGCAGCATGAGTTAGCTCTTAAGCAAATATTGTTGAATTTGATAAAATATTAAAATATAGTTTTTACCTAAGGCAGTGCAGAAGTCATTGGAACGATATTTAGAAAAGTAGACTCTTTGCATCTATAGGTTGAACAGCTGCACTTTCAACCGGAAAGCCCGTGAATTAATTTGTAATTTTCCTGAGACCTAAAGTTGAATCATATGCATTAGGATGTGCAAGAGTGAGTTTCTTAGCTGGTGAATGAGAAAAACAAATGGACTGATATATCTGAGGACCACTCATTCTTTATCTGTCTATGTATACATATTTTTGTTGGGGTAGGGGAAATTATGCGTTCTTATTTGAAAATGGAAATTCACAGAGGTCCTATTCCTTGCAAAAATCAAGAATCTACTGGAGGATGGCAAATATTAAGAACCCACAGCAGGTATATCTTAATAATCATTCTCTCTTCTGAGATTATGTTCAGCCTAATCTTTCTTCTTACACCGCCCTCCAGGTAACCATTACCAATCTATCAGAATAGGCACAAGAGAGAAAATCTAATTGCTATCCCTGGTCTGCTATGTATGAAGATGCACTGGTATGGTCTCTTTTATTTTGAAATTTTCTTTACCATTGTAGTCTTCTACAATCTAAATGTTGTTAATAAAATACAAGAGGTTAATTGCATTAAAAGAGAGCTGGAATATTTAGATAAAAGGGCAGTAGAGTTATTCCCAACTATAAATAATTTAGATACCTCCTATAGTAGCAGATTAGCTTTTAAAACCTTTTTAGAAACCTTTAATGTGAAATAAGCTGCTGAAAGGCTACAATCTATACAATACCTTATGGACATAAGTATCCATTACCTCACTTCAAATTCAACATTCAATTTAACACATGGTCTTACTTGCTAACCTTCTTCCAGGATTGCACTCTCAGTAAAATGCACCTGAGAGTCATTACTCTCTTCCACAGCATGCAAATTAACCTTATTTCCTCTTTTAATGTGATTTGTAGATATTTACGTGATAAATAGCATGGATTCAATGTAGTTGGTTATGGCTGAGCCCAATCCACGTAAGTGGCACCATAGCTTCTTAAGCCATTTATACACAAACAGTGTGGAGTATTTGATTTAGGTCGACTTGCGGAAGTTCTCTAGGCCTTGGCTGACAATGACATGGCTCACCCTGACCCTAACCTTTTAAGCACATCTTTTAAGTTGATGTGAAGGAGAAGAGAGAGAAAAGTAATTATCAATTTCAAGACAAGGCATTATTAGGAAAAAATATTACATGCAGTCTACTTTCCCTGGAGTTATAATACTCTTGAAAGCCATGGTCTATTGAAGAGATTTTTCAAGGTACTTCATGCCTTACTGTTATCTTACATCGTAGTGAGCCAGTGGGCTTTCTCAGTTGAAATGTCAATTTATAATTAGGATTCCCATGATAGAAAGTTTATCTTGCCTAAAGACATGGGTAGTTTTTCAAAGATTTGAATTCTGTAACACACCAATTAGACAAATCTTCATTGAACCTTTCACATTATAAATTAATTTTATACTACTTCTTTTTCCTTTTGACTTTTCTAATAAAATAATAAACTATTTTGAACAGTGAACTTCAAGATTTGTAAAGCAAAACTAAGGAGATTGGATAATTTGTTTAGGTAAGAGATTGAATTTTGCCTAGTTCCCTTTTTTTTAATTGCAGTAACATTGCATTATAACATTATATAGCTTTTGGATGTAAATCACAATATATTTTGAATTCCATGTAGATTACATCATGTTCACGATGCAAAAACTAATTATAGTCCATCCCCTCACATGTGAGCCAAATCATCCCTTTTGCCCTCCCCCCATCCCTCATGGTAACCACCAATCCATTCTCCGTTGCTATATGTTTGTTTGTCATTGTTTTTATCTTCTACTTATGAGTGAGATCATACAGTATTTGACTTTCTCCCTCTGACTTATTTCACTCAGCATAATACCCTCAAGGTCCATCCATGTTGTCACAAATGGCCAGATTTCATCATTTCTTATGGCTGAGTAGTATTCCATTGTGTATAGATACCACATCTTCTTTATCCATTCGCCCCTTGATGGGCACCTAGGTTGCTTCCAAGTCTTGGCCATTGTGTATAATGCTGCAATGAACATAGGGGTGCAGATATCTTTATGCCTTTGCAGTATCAAGTTCTTTGGATAAATACCCAACAGTGGGATAGCTGGATCATATGGTAGAGCTCTTCTTAATTTTCTGAAGGTTACTCCATACTGCTTTCCATAGTGGCTGCACCAGTTTGCACACCCACCAGCAGTGTACAAGGATTCCCATCTCTCCACATCCTCTCCAACATTTGTTGTTTCCTGTCTTGTTAATTTTAGCCTTCTGACCAGAGTGAGGTGATACCTCATTGTAGTTTTGATTTGCATTTCCCTGATAGCTAATGATCTTTTCATATGCCTGTTGGCCATCCATATACATGCTTTGGAGAAGTCTCTGTTCAGATCTTTTGCTCATTTTTTAATTGGGTTGTTGGTTTTTTGATGTTGAGCTGTATGAGTTCTTTGTATATTTTGGATATTAACCCCTCATCTGATATATGGTTTGCAAATATATTTTCCCAATTGTTAGGTTGTCTTTTCATTTTGTTAATGTTTTCCTTTGCTGTGCAGAAGCTTTCTAGTTTAATGTAGTCCCATTTGTTCATTTTTTCTTTTGTTTCCCTTGCCCGTTCAGACATGGTACTTGAAAATACGCTGCTAAGACCAATGTCAAAGAGCATACTGCCTATGTTTTCTTCCAGAAGTTTCATGGTTTCGGGTCTTACATCCAAGTCTTTAATCCATTTTGAGTTGATTTTTGTGCATAGTGTAAGGGAATGGTCTACTTTCCCTCTTTTGCATGTGGCTGTCCAGTTTTCCCAACACCATTTATTGAAGAGACTCTCCTTTCTCCATCGTATGCTCTTGGCTCCCTTGTCGAATATTAGCTGACCATAAATGTGTGGGTTTATATCTGGGCTCTCGATTCTGTTCCATTGATCTGTGTGTCTGTTTTTGTGCCAGTACCATGCTGTTTTGATTAGGAATACAGCCTAGTTCCTTTTAAAGTTGAGGGAAATATTTACTATAACAGCCTACGCAATCGCGGAGACAGGAATCAATTCTTTACATTCTGAGATGTATTAATCCTTCAATACAACTTTTTAATTTTGTGAGATTTCTAGTAGCAAGAGCAGTGTTGAGCCTCCCTCAAGTAAACTGATTTATTACCTTCTCGGTTATAGAATTGTCTATCATTTACAATAATGAGTTTTAACAATTTTTATGATTAAAGTTAACTTTAAATAGAAAGTTTTAAATATCGTGAGATCAGATATATAACCAAAATGAAAAACATCATCCTCAATTCTTGTATTACTAATAAAATTTACCATTGTGATTGCTTCCTTTTCACCAAATAAACTATTCCTATGGTCAGAAACATTGTTTTATTACCTTCACATTTTTCTTTATTTTATAGAGATGGTTAGCAAAAATAAAATGTACATTTTCAGAAAATTGTTACTATATCTGATATATACAGACTATGATGATTTGTACTTGAATAAAATATTAGGGATAAAAAAGGATTTAAACTGTCTTATAAAGAGAAAACTAGGTCAGTTAAAAAATTTCTCTTTCAATTACAGGGTGAAGAATCTCATTTATTCCGGATTTTTATTACATCAGAATTCATGACAATTAGGGCAATGACTAGATTAAAGTTTATGGTTATATTATCTCTGAAGAAAAATTTCACTCTTTAACACAGTCAGCTTCCCCTATATCTTTCTACCCTTTATTATGAGCATACTTCTGTTTCAGGAAGCATCAGTAGGACTCTAAAATTATGATTAAGCAAATTAAATAGATGATGAAAAAGCTTTTAATTTGTCCATAATTAATGTAGTCTCACCAGTTACCTGCTTCTCCCTTGGTTTACTCCACAAATAGGCTGTGGTTCCTAGGAGGAAAGAGGCATAGACGCCTACTATTTATGAGCAATTTGCTACATATGTGCTCAGAATCTGTTCTTAATCATTTGTTCAAAAGTAGTCATCAAGAGCTATTCTTTCAAACAGTACTGTGCTAGGCTTCAGAGGACCCAACAATAAATAAGATAAAATCTCTGGCTTCAAGGTACTTCTATTCTAACTGTAAACCAATCCAATCCAATAAATATGTTTACATTATCTAGTGATAAAACAGCCAATGGGAGAAAAAACAAAAAGCTCCAGAAAAATCCATATAAGTGCAGCTGATCCAAATGGGGGATGGTCAGGAATCCCAATATTGGTGTATTGAAAGGACCTCCTAGGAAGGAATTTAACAATGCAAAAATTGCTGTTCCACTGCTGTACCTTTTTTCTCTTAATAGAACATACACTTAGTTCATACTCTAGGATCAAACTGTTTGTATTCAAATCCTATTTGTACCATTTTCTTCTACCTGCATGACCTTATGTTCTTTACTAACTATTTTGTGTCTCAGTTTTCTCATCTGTTAAATGGGATTCAAGTAGTGGTAACCTCACTGAGTTATGGAGATTAATGAGACACTACAACCTCTAAGTAAAACATTGAAATAATTGTTGACACACAGAAAATGCTTAATCAATGCTAGCTGTTATCATCATCATTGTCATTGTGGTCTGTTAAGGAAATATCTTAGTATCCCTGCAGTGTGCTAGCTTCTTGCAATAAATTTGGCTAAAAGCTTGAGATTCTGGGCTATGAACAAGCCCTGAGAAGTGAATCTACCACTCAACAAAGAGTGAGAGAATTGCAGAGAGATTTACGCAAATCAGGAGGTATCTGTTTTTATTTCAAGAGACACTGAAACTCCTGAACCTTGGGGACATCTCTAGGTGATAAAAGCCAGAGATAATGAGACTTACTTGCCCATTAGAGAGATTTACATTCCAAAAGGTTAGAGTGAGAACCCTTTATGCTTCCTATCTCAAAGGGACAGAAATTTTGTTCCCTTCTTTCCTGGTATGAGGGGAAGGTAACCAAGTTTATCTACTGTACAGTAGTCTCCTCTTATCCACAGTTTCACTTTCCACAGTTTCAGTTACCCGCAGACAATTGGGGTCCAAAAATATTAAATGGAAAATTCCAGAAATAAACAATTTAAGTTTTAAATTGAGTGCCATTGTGAATAGAGTGATGAAAGCTCATATTATACCGCTTCGTCCCACTCCAGATGTGAACTATCCCTTTGTTAGATACTGAACCATCAACATAGTTTGTTCCTGACATGTAGCCTAATGCTACATTGCAATATCTAAGTCATTCACCTCACTCCATCTCATCATGTAGGCATTGTATCATCTCACATCATCATCATCAGAAGAAGGGTGAGTACAGTACAGTAAGATATTTTCAGAGAGAGAGAGACCATATTCACATAACTTTCATTACAGTATATTTTATAATTGCTCTATTTCATTATTAGTTATTATTGTTAATCTCTTACTGTGCCTAATTTATAAATTAAACTTTATCATAGGTATGTATGTATATTAAAAAAACATAGTATATATAGGGTTCGGTACTATCTGTGGTTTTAGGCATGCAATGGGGGTCTTAGAACATGTCCCTTGTGGATACGGTGGGACTACTGTACATAAGCAGATAAAATGTATTTTCTTTTATCTCCTCACCTATGGAGTGTGAGGTCACTCACATAAGAGATTTTTATCATCTGGCTTTCATTGTGTGGTCCAGCAGTAAACACTAGGGTAAAGGGGATCAACACAGCTATTAATGACTAATTTGTCTCTGATCCAGAACATCTTGGGTATATATTCAGGATAAAACAATAATGATTATTCCAAACCCCACAATCATCATCATCATTGTGGCAGAGAATAGCTAGAATCTAGCTGTTAGATTTGCAAACACCTGTTTCTTTTCTTCCTGGGTACAAGGCTAGACTATATTTTCCAGCCTTAGTTACGGCCTTGTGACTAAGTTTTGGCCAACAGAATGTGGGCAGAAGTGATTGCCACCTCCAGGCTCATAAAATCAGCTCTTCAATTCTCTACCTATTTTCTCTTCCCTCATCTGCTGGGTGGACACAGAAAATCCAACGGAAAACTTTGAAATCTTAAATGTTAATGGAGCCACTATATGAAGGAAACTTCCTCTAACCCATCCCTACTAATCTTCATTACTCTGAGATGTGAATGCAAAATAAATCCCCTTATTGTGAAAAGCCTCTAAGAATTATGCATGTGTGAGAGAGATGTTATAGAAGTTGGCCTACGCTAATACAAATATTGAATCTTCTTAATCATTACAAAAGGCTCCCAGTTGTAGAAACGTAGAAAAGGACCAGTGGGGCTTTTTGTGCCCTCTTCATTCTAAAGGAGTTCAGATAATCAGCCCTGACTCTAGACCAAAAGCAGATGATAGACAGAGAGTAGAGGTTTGTATAATAGTAGATAATGCATGTGTGAAGGAGAGAGAAAATGGAATAGAAAGTATGCAGTTTCTGTCACTCCTTCTAGTTCTTCTGTTTCTCATCTTTTATATATGACTATTCACTATAATTTTTAAACATTCTAGTCCATTTTTTTAGTGTTCAATCCAATTAAACATTAGTTCAAGTACAATGCTGAATTTTCCATGCCATGGAATTTTCCAAATCAGTTTCTTCAAGGTAAAACGGCATTGATGGAATGTACTCTTATGAATCAGGCACTTTATATGCATGATTATCTTATTCAGTCCTCACAACAAACTTTTAACATAAATGTGTTCTGAAGCATCACTTTTCTATCATTTTTTTATAATGAAAAAACATTTAAAAACCACCTAAAAATCAAAAATTTAAACTTCTGACTTTTTTTTAAATTATAAAATAATCTGAGAAACAGACTACCTCATTCTCTCATCCAATTGTCAGTTCCTCCCATGGGTTAGAGACCCAGGAAGAGGTAGGCTCAGGGACAGAGAGGGAGTTAAGCATCATGTGGCAAAGTACATATAAATAGTAAGAGCCTTGACTTCATAAATCAAGTGTATATTCCGTCTAAGAACAAGAATTCCCTTTATATTGATGTTCTGCTTCTTAAATATTCTGATTTCTTTAAATTCACAATGGTCATACTGTACTTCTTTAGTCAGTTAAAAAAATGATAGAATATATATGTATATATAGTATGCTTTTTCATTTGCAAATCCAAAAGACAGATTTATTGATTAGATTACGCTCGCATCCCCCCACAGAAGCTTACCCTGGTTTCTACTGTTCAGTCAAATATTCCTGCAATGTGCTCCTGCATCACTTGAGGCTTACCCTGCCCATTAAGATTCTGCATAGAAGGACTACACACCTTTCCTTCAATTTTCGCTGCTACTGGTGAGTCACCGTGGTATTTCTATCTGCTGGGTGCTTCTCTCTGTCAATAGCAATGTTAAGTAACGGCAAGATGACGAGCTATTTAGCACCACAGGATGGTTACCACGTCCAGGTGTAAATAATCCAGTAAGCAAGTGAACAATAGAATAGTATAAACTGGAATAAATGCAATGAAAAACAAAGTTAAGAAGATTGACATTAGGGGAAAGGGCAGAACTTGACAAAGAATTTGATTTTAAGGTCACAGATATTAGAACCAGATTTACTCTCTGGTGCAGAGATATAAGAAATTGTACATGGGCCGTAAAGACAGAGTCACCTCTAAAGTAACAGAAAGAAGACATGTTCCGCTCCTAACAACTTTTGATTATAAATTGTTTTGGGGACCCAGCAGCCAAGCCACTATGTTACTACAATACCTAAATAATCATCTTTGTATTTCTTATCCCGTCTTCCTACCTCAGGCTGATTCCTGGAAATACATCAGAGATTCAAGCACATTACAGCTCCATGGTCCTCTAATCCTGTGTTGTTGCATATGCTCACATATCTGAAATTACTTTTCTCTTTCCCCTTGGTGCCCTGATGTTGCCTTACAAGCCAGATAATTGTATTTGTGTCTATCCTACTCCCAAACACGCTCATTCACACAAAAACACACATTCCTATTAAATATATTCCTAATTTTTAAATAATTATTGTGCTTCTGTAACTCCTTGAGCGTCCATTTCACACAAGGTTCATCAACCAAACACTAAATGATAATCATAACTTCAACTCTA
This sequence comes from Equus quagga, assembly GCF_021613505.1. Classification (NCBI taxonomy): domain Eukaryota; kingdom Metazoa; phylum Chordata; class Mammalia; order Perissodactyla; family Equidae; genus Equus; species Equus quagga. Next base: position 82,962,550 of record NC_060269.1, read on the forward strand.
ACAGTTGTTCTCTCCAGTACTTTTCTTTAACTAAAGTATTTCTATAAAAAAATAACTGTAAATGAGTAGGACTTTGTAATCAAATTGGTGTAAATCAATTTGTTATACAGAATTATTCAATTAATAAAATCTATTGTTTTTAACCTATAAGAAACATTATATATTGTGTCCCATAAAGAATTCTTGCAAAAAAAGTTTACTTATTCTAACATTTTCTTACATTTATTCAACAAATATTCATGATAATTTAATATAATTAATTGAAGGTAGGGAGAAAGTACCCCTTATTCTAAGAATGTCACTATCACCTCAAAAAGGATCTCAAAAGTATAGCGTCTTTAAAAATAGATCACTATATAAAGTCTTTACTGCATTATGTACTTCAATCTTCATTGAAAGTAACATCAATTCATAGTGTGACATCATATACCATTTGCTTATGTTTAATACAGATTTTTAATATCAAATTTTAGTTTTACCTAATACACACCAAATAATTTATGAATTAAAGTATTATAATTCTTTAAATATAAAGAAACTATATTTTTAGTTGAAAGAGTGTGGTAAAAAATAATCAATGATTACAACCAAATTGACATATTATAAAAATTGCAACAGAAAAAAATCCTCGAGTCAAACAATTAATTTTTTAAAGTAAATGTCTTCTGGATTGAAACAAAAGAAAAGTAGAAGTTGAAGATACTCTGAACGAGGATAATAAACATAGAAATTAACTGAACAATGATATAACACATATTTTCAGCCAAAATAAACTAAGGGTTGTATTAAGTATATTTATACAGTTTAGTCTTGTAACTTCTTTACAGTAGGCTGAAATAATCAATAGGAATATCCAATGAATACTTTGATGTGACAGGATAGAGATGGGGGACATACAGTCATTCTTTGGGAAAAGGTGGATTTGTGAGACTTTAAAAATTGGATGAAAGGAAAAATATTAAAGCTCATCTATTGTGTGCTCCTTTCAGTGCTATGCATATACTAGGTAATCAACAAATACTTCTTGAATTAAGTAATTAAGTGATTCATCCTCTAATGTAATTTTAGTACAGGGATTATGATATAGATGTATGATAAGAAAGAATGATCAAGAAAGGACTAAACTAATAAAATGGCATTTTTACAAAGATTAGTAGTAACAGAAATTTTTATTTACCCAAATAAGCAAATGAGATAACGTTTATCAGATGCAATAAAAAATGTCTGTATTAGCATTTGAGTGGATTTGATTCCTGACCAAATTAAATATATTCCTGAAATAATAGAAGAAAACACTAGTGCTACAATTTCTAAATATAGAAGGTACGACTGAATAGTGACTTGTACCTGGCAACTTGAAATCATTAGACCTAGAATAAATAAAATGATAGAAATATCGCTTGAAGTAGTGACATATGGTTTTTAAATTCCAGTTTTTAGAATGACAACTTCAAAACCTGAAAAAATCTTCAAAAACAAAGAGAACTATATTACAAATATTGCTGTCAATCTGAATAATAAAAACAGCTTAAAAATGCATGAGCTTGCAAGCAAGTACGTTAAAAAATCCAGTTGGCAATATTATCCTAGGCATTCTCCTTTGAAGTTTCCCTTCTCTCTTCCACCTACCTGTCTTTTCCTCTCTTTTCCTTCACATTCGTTAATTTAACCATGATTCAGACTCTCATTATCTTAGGTCCGAATTACAGAAATAATTTTGTAGTTTATCTCTCTGACTCCGAACATAGCTTTACTATTCAATCTGAAGTTTGCAGATCAAAGTTTCCCTCTTGACTTTAAGGGATCTCAATAATGTGATCCATTCCTATTCTTATATGTCTTTCTCCTCATTCTTCCACTCACATGCATTTTCTTTTTTTTTATCCTTACTGTTCTTTATTTTGAGTTGTAATAAAAAAAATAACGTGTCTTCTGGGTCATGATTTACATTTTGGTAAATTTTAGCTTCAGACTATAGTATAATTTAGTGAAGCATTCATCCATCTGTTTTTTTTTTTTTATTGAGTTAATGATAGGTTACAATCTTGTGAAATTTCAGTTGTACATTATTGTTTGTCAGTCATGTTGTAGGTGCACCACTTCACCCTTTGTGCCCACCCCCCACCCCACCTTTCCCCTGGTATCCACTAAACTGTTCTTAGTCCATAATTTTAAATTCCTCGTATGAGTGGAGTCATACACAGATTATCCTTCTCTCGCTGGCTTATTTCACTTAACATAATTCTCTCAAGGTCCATCCATGTTATTGCAAATGGAATGATTTTGTTCTGTTTTGCAGCTGAGTAGTATTCCATTGTATATATGTACCACATCTTCTTTATCCATTCGTCTTTTGCTGGGCACTTAGGTTGCTTCCACGTCTTGGCTATTGTAAACAGTGCTGCAATAAACATTGGGGTGCACAGGACTTTTGGGATTGCTGACTTCAAGCTCTTTGGATAGATACCCAGTAGTGGGATGGCTGGATCGTATGGTATTTCTATTTTTAATTTTTTGAGGAATCTCCATACTGTTTTCCATAGTGGCTGCACCAGTTTGCATTCCCACCAGCAGTGTACACTCACGTGCATTTTTGATCTGACCAAATTCATATTTCACATCCTATTCTACAATACTACCCAATTGGCTTCAAATATTTGTTCTGCAATTATATTCTAGACATAGCACTGGAAGTTGAAGCTGTAGAGGAAAGCCACCATCCTGCTGCCAGTCTGATTGGGAGGAAAGTAAGTGAGTCCAGCACAATAAGTATTGTAGAAGCATGATGGGACGCAATTCAGTCTGTGGGAAGTCAGATCCCAGGGTAGGTGAAACAGGAACTTTCTCTCACTTCCACTCATGGTGTTATTTTCACTGGATATGTTTTCCCACTTTTGCTCTGTGGAAGATGACATAAGTGGAGCCATACTAAGATAGAGCCAAACAGCTTTTTCAGAGGAATTGCCTTGCATGTCTTTTCTTTATCTCCCAAACTGGACCAATCTGTCAGCATTTCGGGAAGTCACTAAGGACAGGAATACCCTGTTTGTGAGGACTGATGAAATTGGACTTTGCTGATGACTGAATCGCTAACCAATCAATAAGTGAAAGTCTAGCCTTTTGTGTGATGACCACATCTCAAGCCAATCAATGAAGTATAAACCCTTGCCTTACCTCATCTAGCACCAATGAACTCTTCTTTACTACAACTTACTTCATCTTCCTCCCTCTTTTTCATAAAAACCTCGAGCCCCTCTCCTGTAACTGGGACACTATTTGGGTTTCTACCAGAATCTGTGCTCCTTGAAATGTAATTCTTTGATGTCAAATAAACGCTTTACCTCTTAAATTGGTTTCTGTTTTTGTAATTTCTACACCTCCACTAATTTTTATCATGCTCAAAGTTTTCCTTAGTAATCTAGACATTTTAACTTCTTTTAACTTACAGAGCACAATCTAGCACTTGCATTTTATATTTAAAAATAAAGTAGTTGGAAAAAATGGAAATCACTCACAAACAATCTCCTTAAAGTTAAGACTGAAACAAATAAAGTTAACTCCAATTGAAACTGCCACTGGTGGCAGATAGGACAGTGGATAATTCAAAATCAAGATGCTGAAAGGAGAGGATTAGCACAACAGAATTTTCTCTGCCTACTCTGAATCAGATATCACTGACTTTCAAGGAATAGATTTTGAAATAAGTACAACAACAGAATTTAATGTTGATAGTTGGACATACATAAGTATGTTTAAATTAACTCTTTAATAAACTGTATGGTCTTTATTTCATAATGCAAACTATCATTCACAATTAATGGTTTCATTTTAAAAAATAAAATAAAATCCTGAGATAAGGAACTGCTTCAGACTCTGTGAAAGGCTGAATAATGACCCACAGAGATATCCAGGTTCTCATCCCTGGAACTTGTGAATGCTAACCTCTTAACTTTGTTGGCAAAAGGAACTTTGCAGATGTGGTTAAGGTAAGGATTTCTAAGATTATCCTGGATTATCTGGTTGGGCTTTAAATGCAATCAAGCGTGTCATAAGAGAAAGGCAGAGGGCAACTTGATTACAGAGACAGAAGGCAATGTGACTACTGAAGCAAGATGAGACCTTGCTGGTTTTAAAGATGGAGGAAGAGACCACCACCCAAGGAATGCAAGGAATGCTGCTCTAGAAGCCAAAGAAGCAAAGGACCAGACTCTCCCTTTAGAGTCTCAGAGTGAGCACAGCCCTGCCATCACCTTAATTTTGGTCCAGTGAAACTGGTTTTGGACTATTGACCTCCAGAACTGTAAAAGAATAAATGTGTTTTTCTTTAACTCACCACATTTGCGGTATTTCGTTACAAAGCCATAAAAAACTAATATAAACACTATTGTAAATAGTCCCTCATTCATAGTATCCTTGAAGTTTTGGAGCCCATATATGTTGGATTAAGAAACGGTAGTACTGAATGTTGTTTTAGTGACACATTCCTATTTACATCTGTGAGAAACTGCAAATATATCTAGTTACAATACTAGACACAAAGTAGGTGTCTATTACTAGATTTTTTCTTCTTCTATTCATCCATTTGTGTACCCAGGAGTTACTAGTTTCATAAATTACCTACCATAAAACTAAAACATATGGCATAGTGACAAAGCCACATATATTTTCATCCATATAATTTCTTGAATTTTTTTTCTAATCCTAGTATAGACTCATCTCTCTATACTGGAAAATCTGTGTAGATTCAGCCAAGATATATAACACCTGTCAGATATGCTTGGGTTCTTTGGAAGATAGTACTGAGCAGCTAGGTAAAGGTGAAGTGGGGAATGCAATTTGTCTAAAATAGATGGAAAACTTAGCACACATCATTGAATTTGTATGCTCCAAATGCCTAGGTTTAAAAGTCAGTAAGCCTGGCAAGAAAGAGATGGCAAGACATCTAAATGGATCTAAAATTTTCTTTAGGAGAAAAGATGTGCTCTGTTAAATGTAAACACTTGTAACAGAGAAATAAAAAGTGGCTACTCAATTTCACAAGAAGCAGTCTTGAGAGACTTCATGTGGCCTGACATACAAATGATCTGGAGGAAAGTAGAATTCAAAATAAAATGGGGCAAAAGAAATCACACAGAAATGAACATGATCACTTTCTCAAGTAGACAGTGTTATCACATTGATTAGGACTTGATTCTGGCTCTCCTAATTTGCAGAACACTGATTTTACCAGGAAAAGGCATAAAACCCTAAAGTCTAGGAGGTATAGATATACTTATTTGCAGAATTTTCAGATTATTATCAAGTATTTAAAGTATTATCAAACACAACCCTAAATGCTCAAATGACCCTGTAGAAATCATAACTGATAGTGGACCTCAAATCCCTTACTCTTAAACAAATTTTCTTTTGTTAAATAAATTATGTATTATGAAGCCCAGTGAAGTGACAGGTAATGAAAAGAGGTAACTTTGTGGAAAGGAGAATAATCCAAAGGTTGCTCACATTCAAAGTGTAAAGGACACTTGATATGTGAAGGCTGGAGGATTACTTGAACAATTAAATCTTTACCGCACTCAGCAACAGTTCCCTGAGGTTAGTGATCTTATTTTCCATAACTAAGGACAAGGTAAGGTAGAGCTTTCATTTGCAAGAAAATGAGTAGAACAAATCTTATTAGCAATGCTTTTCAGCTTGAACTGCAAGCAAAGAGCTCAACAGCGCTTGTCAGGAAGTGAGGTCTCCAGTCTTTATTGACTTTGCAGGTCCAACATTGAACCTGCTGTGACTAAAACAATGAAGAAATTCATCTAGTTGTTTTAAGACGTTTCAATTTTATTCTCTAACTTTAGCTTCCGGAGTCCCTCAGCACATTTTGGAAGACAACGTGTAATTTCCCTTTTTTCTTATCATTAAGGCTGCATCATTTCTGGAAATATTTTCAAAAGAGAAACAAAGTTACATATTTAGATATGCTTGACATATGTGCTTTTCCTGTGAACAGCTATATGAATATTTGTAGTATTTCTGGTACCCTACAGGTAATACGTACTGTGCCCAAAACAAATTAGCCTTATTAAGACAAATTTACATAAAAGCCAATGCTTGCCTCTTTGCCTTATATGCTTGTCTCTTATAGTCAACCGAGGTCACGCAGTTCAGGAAACCTTGTAAAACACCCTCACAAGGCTGGGGATACAAATTCCACATATTTTAGAAGCTGGGTATTATAGAACCTATGTCAACATGAAGAAGACATGCCCCATCTGAAGGCACTCAAATTAATTTTATTTCAATTGTGCTGGCACAAGAGAGGATATCTATGTGTCAGTTTTACCCTGTGCCTATGGATCACCATTTTGGGACTTCTGCCATAGACATTACTTTCTATGCTTTGCTGAGAACACCTAAGCATATATTCCATAAGGAGATCTAAATACTCACTATACATTCACCATAGCACACAGAGAGTTTTCTGATGCAAGTCCTTATTAATAAAGTGGTGATGAAACCTTAAGGAACTCAATTAATAAATTGATATTGGTCCAATCCAGAGTATCTCTTTTAGACCACAACAGGCCATCTCCACCCAGACTAATCAGAAATGTTCACTTGTTGATAATATTAGTACTTATTACTAATACTTAATACTAAACTGGGACTGTGATTTTGTACTTAAAGTCCTTATTACTAAAGTTGTATCTTCAAATTCTGTAATTTTTCTTCTGTACTATCTAATCAGCTATTAAGCCTATCCAATGTATTTTCCATCTCAAACATTGTATTTTTCATCTGTAGAAATTCAAATATGGTTTATATTACATGTTCCATACTTTTCAACATACTTATGCTTTCCCCCACTTTCTTGATTATTTGGAGAATATAAGGGCTCTTTTAATGCCCTTTTCTACTTATTGTATATCTGTGTCATTTCTGGAATATTTATATTAACTGATTTTTCTCCTTATTACGGGCCATGGTTTCCTGATTCCTTGCATATCTGGTACGTTTTTACTGAAATATTGCTGGGTCTCAGATTTGTGTGTGTGTGTGTGAGGAAGATTGGCCCTGAACTAACATTTGCTGCCAATCTTCCTCTTTTTGCTTGAGGAAGACTGTCCCTGAGCCAACATCTGTGCCAATCCTCCTCTACTTTGTATATGACGTGCTGCCACAACATGACTTGGTGAGGCATGTTTAGGTCTGTGCCCAGGATCCAGACCTGTGAACTCCGGCCTTTGAAGCTGGGCTGGCAAAGTTAACCATTGGGCTGCCAGGCCAGCCCCTTGGATTTTCTTTCTTTTTTTGAGAGAGAGTGTAATCCTTTATATCTTTTTGAAATTTATTGTGGTTTACAGCTAAGTTACTTGGAAACAATGTGAGGATTTATGACTTGTTTTTAAATTTTGTTAGGTGACTGCAGTAGCCTTTCATCTAGGCCTGATTGGACTCACTCCTGAGGCAATATCCTTCTGCCTCAGGTATTATAGCTGGCTTTGGGGAATGTGAATTATTCCTAGCCCCATGTGAGCACTGAGAATTGGCCCATCTATTCCTTTAAAATGGTCCTTTCCCTAGCTTTGAGTAGCTTCTTCATAAGAAATGCTCTGATCAGTCCTGAGCTGCAGACTCGAGGGCAGCCTTCTGCAGACCTCTGTGCTCTCCTGATGTTTTCTCCTCTCACATGCATTGCCCTTTCAATTCTAGCCACCTGAGCCCCCCACAGACTCTGTCTCCTCGATGCACGGAGACCACTTTGTTCTTTTCCAGTTCCACCTCTCTGTGCTTCTCCCTGGAGACTGCAGACAGTGAGCTCCGGCGAGCGTAAGGTCCATCTGTTTGTTTTCCTCGCTCAGAGATCACTGTCCTGTGCAGCCTGTTGGCTGAAAGTGGTGTTTTATATATTTTATCCAGATTTTCAGTTGTTTAAGGCGACAGAGTAAATTTGATCCCTGTTTCTCCATTATGGTTGACAAATGGAAGTCCCTCCTGAGATTTTACCAACAGATGTCTGGTTAATAACTTTCTATGTGATCTGATTTTTTTTTTCCTGGAATGAATGATGCTTTAGTGCGTTGTTAAACAAAGCTCTCTGAGAAGTCCTTGTTCTTCCACATAGGAGGAGGAAACATAGAACCTCCGTGGTAGGAAGAGTTCCTTTCCACTAGGACTAGGAAGTAAGACGGTTCTCCTCTTGGATAGCATGGTGACCCATCCTGTACAAGAACATTAAACCTCCTCGAGCAGCCGAGATGCTGTGTTTGGGAAAATGATTGGCCCTGGACGGTACTAGTTCTGCACAGTTACATGGAAACTGGATAAAGCACATCTGCAGATTAGGATTTGGCTGCTCAGTGTAGAAATAAAAGAAAGTAAAATAAAAGAAAGTAAAAATAGTTAACCCATGGTAGTACTGCAATGTTGGAACTCTCCTTATTACAACTCTTCAAAAATGAGGAAGATCTAAGGACATTAAAGCTATGTTTTTTTAGTTTAACAAAACCAACTCCATGTCTTTCCAAAAAGGTGACCTGATCCTTGTAACAGATCACAAAATTCCAAACATGTTAAAACATTAATCACTTTTCAGTCTCTAATATGCTAACAAATAGATAAATAAATAGTTTTTATTTATTGGGGATAGAGAAAGGCAAGTAGTAAAAAGAGATATACTTTAGATTAAATGCCTGATGAGGCCTAATGACTTACAGCCGTCTGGATTTCATACTTGAAATTTTTAATTTCAAAATTAGATGTCAACCTGGGATTCTCAATTACTATCACTTTTCCCATTTTTCCTCAATATAAACTTCCTCATAGACCAACACTCATTAGTGAACCAATGTTCTGAAAAAATAGTGCTCTGTCTGCTCCAGGGCCACAGAGGAGGGAAGGACACATTCTGTGCTGGGAGCAGCTTCACAGGAGGGTGACGTTTAAAACATAAATAAAGATACTGATCACAGAGATTTGGCATTAGAAAATGTAGAAATACATAATATACTTCAGCCTTGCAAGCAGTAAGACCTGGAAACGGAATCCTCGCTGAGCGTGTTTCTCTCTCTCTCAGCATCAGGTATAAGGGACATAAATCAAAGCAGGCTGTCTTCTCAGCGTCTTTGTGATTTTTCTTCTTTTCTTGGAACACTCTTTCCCCAGATACCCACATGGCCCAGTCCCTTCCATCCTACAAGTCTCTACATATATGTCACACTATTAGTGAGCCCGTCCTTAATGGATAATAGTAACCATCCCTACACCACCCACCCAGCACTACTCTATTCGTCTATTTCTTTTTATTTTTTTCATAGCTTTTATTACTGCCTGCATTCTATATACTCGCTTTTAATTTCTTTGTTGTCTGCCTTTCTCCACTAGAATGACAGCTTCACTAGAGCAATTACTTCATCCAATTTCTCCCATTATTGTTTTCTCAGTTCCTATAGTGGTGCTTGGCACACAGTAGGCACCCCATAAACATTCGTTGAATGAATGAATAACGCATTTAATATTGTGCCTGGTACACAGTAACTGCTCAGTCAAATTACTGACAACCTTTTATCATCATCATCATCATTATAAACTTTATTATTACTCTAAGAATAAAATACTTCCAAGCACCTCAATTTTCTGGATGAGTATCAATGAAAATCACACGATAATGAAGAAAACTCTTCTGACGCTCAAAATAAGGAACTCTATCTAACACCACACATTGAGTGAGTTAGGGTTAATTTAGAACAACACCAGTATGTAAAATAAATCATCCAAAATATGTAATTGGTTGCTCTTGATAAGTATGTTTTAAGCCATTTGGGCTATTTTATTTAACTTCAGTACTTTGATGGTTTGTTGAACTCAGAAATTTGATACTTTATTGAATGAAATTCACTGGAGTTACAGAATCAAACAATATATTTGGAATGAATATGAGAGTCTAGAGAGAGTATAATATTTGAAAATTATGAAAGACAGAAAATAATGTAAGTCACTAATACTAAAAAGAAAGTTATAGCATTAATAAGAACTGAGACAGATTAATTTCGGCCAACATGTGGAAAATGCTCCAATTTCAATTCATACTTTCATCTTCATGTAAACCATTGACTTATAAAGCAGCATCTCATCGCTCCAAAACTTTGCTAACTTACATTACTCATATCTTACACAAAAAGTAATTTAATAAACTCATATGAACTCTAAAGGAAAGCTAATAAAATATAATAAGCACTTAATAAACATTTTATAGATCTATTTTTATTAAGCAATGAGAGTAAAAAATAATCAAGACATGGTCTTGCTCTCAAAAGACTCAAAATCTGGTGGATACACACATGTAAACAAATAAATGCAATTCACTATAATAACTGCTATATTACTGTAATTTCTAGACTAAATTTCATGGACCAGTACAATTTTAATTAAAAAGACAGAATTTAATAAAAAGCAGCGTTGTCAACTTGCCTTCTAACCTCATCATCGCATAAAGTAAATGGTATTATAATTTCAATAATATTAATAAAACACGATCTTTAAGTAAAATATTTTAACATTTACTAAATTGAACTTCATGAAAAACTGATTTTTCTCTCAATTAAGATTTCAGCACAGACCTACACATCATTGTTTTCAGCAACATTGCTATAATAGAAGTGTTATGGGTACATGGAAGAGGAAGGGATTTACCTTGTGCTGGTTGCAGCTCCACAGGAGGGAGACATCTGAACCACCAATCAAGATAAGGAATAAAGGAGAAGCCGCAGATTTGGGGGTACAGTAATAAGTGACAGAGCCAACACTATGAAGGGTGACAGGGCAGGGAGCAAAAAGCAAGGAGCACTAGTCACTGAGAGAAGGAAAGTGGAGAGTCAATTATAAAGAGTAAAAGAAGAAAACACGATGTTCTATGATATAAAGCAAACAGCTTCTGGCACTGTAATATTATATATGTCCTTAAACATCACTAGACTTCTCAACACTCTGTAATTCTCTGTCTGTACCTCAAGAGATCTTCCTGGCAGGCTTAAGACATCTGAACTCAGGAAAAGGAATCGCATCTTAGAAGAGGTGAGAAAGCCCTGATGTCACATGTGAAACACTGGCTGAAAGCCCACATCCCATGCTAACGGCACACCCACCAGTTGAGTCTAGCTCTCCTCGGTTAGGGGAAGGAGCCATTTACTCCATGTAATGGTCCATCTCCATGCACAGTTTTAATTGAACTGAATCAAGAAAAAAGTAAACCTGAGTTCAAGAAGAAATTCTATATATTTCCAAAAAGATTTCACAATAAATACCTGCTTCAGATATAAAAACTTCAAGTTTGAAATAACCTAAATTTCTAACAGTAAGAAAATATTTTAGACAACTACAGATCATAAATGTAAAAATACGTTGTCAAATACTTTTCAGAATACAAAAAATATTTAAAATATAATATCAAGTGGAAAGGATACAAAACTATTTTGTGCATTATATACTTATATGTATTCATTGTTATGCACGAGGACACACAAATACACAAACACACACGTGCTACACTAATGATTATAAGGAAAAATGCCAGAATCTTATTAGCTGCTATCTACTGTTGATTGGGGACTATGGGGTTTTAAAAACGTCTTTTTTAAAATTTCTGTATTTTCTAAAATTTCTAAAATGAATATGCATAATTTTTACAATATGAAAACAATACAGTTTTTCTAAAACACTCCGACAATATGTAAACCTTCTGACATATAAATGGTCAATTCTCACTATCTAGAAAACTTAGTAGTTCAAAATGTCTGGAGAGATGAGCTTTTGCTTGATTACAATCAATATGTCCTTAGCAATGGTCTTGCTTTTGGCCACTGCTTAATGTGAATTCATCCACTAAAATCATATCTTTATCATCAGACAAAAAAAGTCGGAGGAAAGAAGAGTCATTAAAGTTATCCTATCCCTCAAAAACAAAAACAAACAAGTAAATGAGAGAAAGCATGGGCTTTGTTCTGCTGTCACTAAGGATTAAAACAACACAAAAGCAATGAAAAAGAACAATGAGGTCATCATGAACTGTTGTACTTATTAAAACTGTACATCAATTATGCACTTATTTTTTTCCTATTTGTGGTATACTTTCCGCCTACTTCAAAAAGAAAGTAATAATAATTTCTTATTTTTAATTATCAGTATTAAGAATCAATCCTATCCTAAGTCTTTTATTGGAATGCAAGATGGCAGACATAGAAGTTACACATACTACGTAAAGAAAAGTAAAAAAATCCATTATTTTTGAAGAGGCATGCAATCAAAGACAGCAAAATGCTATTACAATACCATTATGCTATATTCATCTCCAACTTAGGCTAATCTCTTGTTAATAGAGGTGCCTTTGCAAATTTTAGAGTAGCATGTGTTAAATATGAGATAGATTGAAAGATTGATTGATTGATTGATACAGATGTATGAAATGTGAAATGAGAGAGGAGAGGATAAGTACACCAAGAATTAATGTTTACATTTTAATAAAATTCAAAATGTATCACTTCTGCCCTCAATATTTTCCTCATTCTTCATGACTCCCACACCAGTCCAATCTGACTGTGTTTGAGGAAGTGCCTTTGCTATTGGATGGGAGAGAAAAGGAAAGGAATAACCATACTTGAGGACAAAAGGAATTACTACACTCACCACATTAGACAATAATCTCAATTTCCTTTTTTCTCCCAATACAAAAACTGTTACAGAACACAAGTGAAAACTCATAGCAATACTATTATATAACAACATTATAAAAATAGATGAAATTTCTTAAAATCTCAGTTCTATGAGAAAAATCTTGAAAGGAAGGGTATTGCAGAGTAAAAGGCAAGGAAAGACCTAGTGGAATGATTTTGTGTTGAAGCAGAGGCAAGGTTATTATCTAGAAGTGATTTCAGGGGCAGACAAGACCTCCAAAATACGAAACCTACGAGGAAAAAAATATTTTTAAAAGAAGTTATACTCATTTTCACAGTATAAAGTAGACACATTTATAACTTCTCCTTACTTTTTACAACACACCTTCTTTCCTGTAATACTGAGGTTGATGACAAAATACATCCTGAAGCACGACTCACTGAACTAATGTGAATGCTTCACCTCAGCGTGAAGAAGGTCATTAATTTTATTAACTGGCCTCATAGTTGGATTAATTGAGAACTACTACTGATTAGAACAAGCAAGTACAACAAAGTGTGAACAAATAATATTTTCTCATCACTTGGCATTTTACTCCCAGTGGTCCATTAGCTTAAAAAAGAATCAGCACTTAAAAGATTTTTGCTCAGTTTGCTCATAAACGTTACATCGCTTTGCTTTACTTTACCGCTATTTGTGATTACATCATTAGATTTTACATATTCTAGAACACTTGTATAAAATATGCAGTGATAGGCTTATACTGAAGAATCTGTTCTGTCGAACAATTAAATAATTTAGTTTATACAACTTGTTTTACGTGGCTACCAACTTTACACATTGCTGCATAGTCAGATTTTCATATGTTCTTCAGTTTTTGTTAACTCTAGCAACAGAACAGATGCCACTCTAAGGCTGAGGGAAATATTTAAGGATAAGTAATCACACTTCATCAATAAAGCTAACCCTTACATGATGTGCTTACATTTTAAGTGTATACATTAATTGCAAAAGAAAAAAAATCAATAAAAAATTGAATGAGGGAAAACACATCATATGCAACTCTCAACTTTTTTTTGTTTCCTGAGAGACCCATTCCAATGCCAGGGCACGTAATTTCAGTGAGGAGGTCTCCTCAGATCAGTAAGGCTATTATTATATTTAGTACTACTAATTCTAGGAGCATTCCAATTTATACATCTTCAGATATTTGGAAAAATAAATTAGTTTGAATTGTTAAATGTTTATATAATTGGATGGTTATCTAATCAAGGTCAACTAAAAAAACACAATCCTTTGCTTAGAATTTGTATCTAAAATGAATTACACATTTTTCTTCTTAAATTTTTAATGCTAATATTAATTATCTTAAGCATCGATTCTGAAACTGTGATGCTCTGGGAGTCTCTTATTAGAGATGTTTTGATCTATAGTTAAGTAACTGCAAATTACAGGATACCTCCCTCAAGATTTTTCCTGTTTTATCACATCATCTCTTCTCCGTAGTATTTATTTTTATATGCTTTCAACCCACAACAGTTTAACTCCCTTCTTGGTCAAATAAACTATGTTCAGAACAGTCATGCTTCTTCCCAGGTGTGAGATGCACTTAATCCCTACTCAGTGGTCCATTATTCTGTTATCTTTAAAAATGGACCAAGAATATAGGTTTTATCTGGACATTTACCAAATAGGTGTATAATCAGACATTTATTTCTCATCTTTTCCTTTCTCTACCCGAGTCTGAAGCTTAATTTGGAAGCAAAGTTGAAAACACTAAGCATAGCCTCTTCAGTGTCTTCAGTTCCTAACACATAGTGTAAGAGTGAATGAAGATAATAACAAGGGCTTTGATGATATATGTGTAACTAACCTGATTCAGCAGGCAAATATTATAAAGCCCAGCAGGACTTCATTTACACTCTACATGCAAATGCCAGAAAGACAGCTTGCATGGGAAAGGGTCTCAATAATCCTCAGTAGGAAGTCGCTAGGCACCAAAGATGATTTCTATCTGGATTTATCATAGTGGCTGTGTATTATCGCCATACACACATTTTTGGAATTTCTTTTCTGGATATTTGAAACCTTGTACTTTGCAAAGTCATCCTACCCTGGCTCAGACTAGGCTTTCTCTGTGGCTTGGACTGTTTTTCCTCGATTTGGGTTCACCTGTGGCTATTAGCCTATTTATTTCCCTAACTGAGCTCCACTTATGGTTTAACTATCGGAAGACAACTGGTATAGCAGAAATAGCCCTAAGCAGGACGTCAAACCAGGATTTCAGTCTTCTTTGTCAATAATTGCATTATCTTAAATAGATATTTTAATCTTTTTAGGTATCATTTTTCTCATTTATTATTCCACAGAATTATTAACAGTGACATCACTATGTATTTGGTAAATTTATGTAGCTGCCTAAATAGCATCTCCATTTATAAGTCTTAAATCAGCAGAACCTAAAAAAATCCAAATAAGAAGTCATCATCAACTTTCCCATACTGTCTACCATCTCCTTTCTACTAATTCCAAAAAATTAACTCCCATTGACACCAAGAGTGAAAAGAAAAGATTTCTGGAAAAGATGGAACTTGACCTCAGTCTTTGTTATTCTTGTTCCTGCCTTCCTAAGTTCTTAGACAAAATATCTAAATGATAGTACATTTATTGAAAGCTTGCTAAATGCCATGCATATAACAAGTGCTTTATATACATTGTCTCAATTAACATAAGTCCTACCAAGTGAGGATGACATTTTTAGGAAATGAAATAAATACAAGGTGCCCGCAGCACAGAAAGTAAGAAGGAAGACGACAAGAAATAAGAACTATGACAATGAGCTAAGTAGGTTCAGAACATGCTGGATCTTGTAGGAAAGGTTAAAGATTTTCATTTTTATCTTAAGAGAAAAAGGAAGACTTAATATCATTTAAGTGATGAGGTATCATAATTATTCTACCTTCAGTGATGAAACTTGATTGGAGGGGCTGAAATTGGATGTAGAGACACCAGGAAAAATGATTATTGCTCAAAGACAGCTAATCCATGAAACTTTCTTCTACTACTCTGGCATAAGTTTATCTCCTTCACTTATGAAGTTGTATTTCAATTGTAATAACATGTGCACAGGTTTTTTACAATGTAGTGGTTGGAGTCAAGTGAAAGGAAGACAAAATTACGGGCTGTAGGTGAAATAATGAACTTCAACTGAAAGTTGAGTCTTGTTACATAAGTAAATAGTCAAGATATTTCAAATAGGCTTTAAATAGTGTAAATATTTTTCCTCCTTATATTTAACTAAAGCTATTAGCTTGAATATTTCTTAGCTTTTCACCATAAGTTTTTAAAAAATATATGGTAAGAACTGTATATAAATCTATATATTTTAATACGATTAATGCATTAAGAAGCATGCTATGGTACTGAAATCTTTTCCAACAATCTTCTAATTTTCAGAAGACGAAAAATAGAAGGAGCAATTTCCTTTTGTGTATGTAGAGTTTAACTTTGCATTTCCTAAACGTTTAGATACTTTTGTCGTGCAAATGAAATAGCATGAGGAATGTTAGATGAGTGTTGTCATACCAATAACAAAATACTCAGCTTCTGCCACCAAACACCAGATATTATACCTGGAACATAGACAAAAAAAAAAAAGAAAAAGAAACTTTCATTGTCACATTATGAAGAAACTCTTTGTTTTGTAAAATGCTCTAAATAAATTTCAAGCTAAAAAATAAAGAATACAAACTCTCAGAAATACCTGATGGTGTCAGCATTGGACTCTACCTCTCACCAGGACCCTGAGCTATGGAGAATCTTGGAGTGGATCTTGATCTAAGAGGACAAATTGTAAAGAAAGCCCTTGGGTCATTTGTATCACAGGAAAATTCTGTGGCAAGTTCAGATTCAGGTCAACACACTGTTTCCTTTAAATCCTGTAAAATAACTGCTAGCAAGAACTCATATTTAAAACATGAGTAAGATGGATAAAACATAGAAATTTGCCATCAATCTCCATGCCAATTATAGAAAGTTACAGATCTTCTTGTTCATGATTATATTCAAGAGTCACTTTTTAAAGACATTTCTTCTTTGATAAGAGATTGAACTGGTAAGCTTAGACGCCTTGATTTTTAAGGCTCTCCAAAAATCCCACTCTATCTATCCTGTTTTTCACCCCTGCTTTTTAGTTATGCTCCAGCCACACTAAATGGTATCTGTTTCCTGAAAGTCATCCAGTATTTTATGGCCTTTCTGTAACTTTCAACGTATTGTTCTTTTAGCCCTGGATCTCCTCCACTGATTTCCTGCCTATTGAGAGGCTGCGTGATTTTTCAATATCTTGATCAGAAACCTGACCTATTCCATATCTATCTCAAACTTCTCCATCAGAATTAAGTATTCCTGGTGGAGCAAAATGGCGGGGTGAGCTGACCCAGGATTCTCTCCCCTCCAAAATACAACAAAAGATTGGAAGAACTGAATTTCAGAGAATAAACATAATGCCAGCTTGTTAGAGACCTACAATACCAAGAAGGCAGAGATCATAAACCTTGCTTACACCTTCGGAGGCGCCGAAACGGTAGGAGAGAACATCGCTCCCTCCCCTAGAGTCTGCGATCGCTGCAGCGCAGGGTCAGGAAGGAGCAGGGGAGGGGCCGTGCGACCGGGGGATCATCCAGGACTCCTGCCGCTGATTCAGTGGAGACCCGCTGACAGGGGGGAAAGCTTCCGTCTGCGGGGACCCTATAAGTCAAGGGCCTTGGGAGACCAGAGAACAGAACTGATCTGAACCCAGACCGGCGCGTGTGAGTAACATCCCCTCCCCCCAGCAAAGCCAGTGGGCGCAGCCATCTTGCCCCAAGGCGGAGAGCTAACATGCCGCTCTCGACCCCCATCTAGTGGCGACAGGCTGTAACTGCAACTGAATTCTACCACCATGAGAAAAAACCGCTCCTCTACCATCCAGCAATTTATAAAAGCCCCAGACCAGAAGGAAAACAATAAAAACACAGAATTAAGTCCTGAGGACTTGGAATTAGGTAAACTAAATGATAATGAATTCAGAGCAGCTATAATCAAAAAACTCAATGAGGTAGAGAGAAAGATAGAGAAACAAGCCGAGTTCTGGAGTTACTTCACAAAAGAGATTGAAATCATAAGGAAGAATCAAACAGAATTACTTGAGATGAAAAACACAATGGACCAGATAAAACAGAATACGGATTCCCTGAATGCCCGTGTAGACAACCTAGAGGAGCAAATCAGCATAATCGAGGACAGACAGGCTGAATGGCACCAAACAGAGGAAGAAAGAGAACTAAGAATTAAAAAAAATGAGGAAAATCTCCGAGAGATAATGGATTCAATGAGGAGTAAGAACATAAGGATCATAGGAATTCCCGAGAATATGGAAAAGGAAAATGGAGCAGAAAGTGTGCTTAATGAAATTATTGAAGAAAACTTCCCAAATCTAGGGATCAACGGAGAAATGTGTGTAGAGGAGGGTTTTAGATCTCCTAGATTTGTCAATGTAAAAAGACCTACTGCAAGGCACATAGTAGTAAAGTTGGCAAATAGGAATGATAAGGAGAGAATACTCAGGGAAATAAGGAAAAAAAAGAGAATAACCTATAAAGGAGCCCCTATCAGACTGTCAGTGGATTTCTCTACAGAAACCCTACAAGCTAGGAGAGAATGGAGTGATATATTCAAAGCTTTAAAGGATAAAAACCTTCAGCCAAGAATACTCTATCCAGCAAGAATTTCCTTCAGATATGAGGGAGAAATTAAACCTTTTCCAGACAAACGAAAGTTAAGGGAATTTGTAACTAAAAGCCCTCCATTACAAGAAATCCTCAAGAAGGCTCTCATACTTGAAAAAAGAAAAAAGGGAGAAAGGGGACACAATCCACAGACTAGAGAGACCGATGGATAGAACCAGAACAGGATAGCAAATATTCAACTATAGCATTAGGGTAAAGGTAAGGAAACTACCAAAACAAGGACGATCTTAGCACTCTAACTGCAAATGAATAAGACGAGTTGGAATAAAAAATGAAAATAATTATTTAGGAGGGGAAGAGCAAAGTGTCTAAATCAGTATTGGTCAAGTAGGTAAGAGACCACCAGAGAATAGACTATATTATACACGAGATTCTAAATACAAACTTCAAGGTAGACACTAAAATAAAGTACAGAACAGAGTCACAAATCATAAATAAGGAAAAATCTAAGAAACCCAGCATAAGAAATTGCAGTATTAAATGGGTAGTCTAAAGCACACAGGAAAAGAAACACAGGAAAACAAGTTAATGAGTGACAGATTAACAGCATTAAGTCCACATGCATCAATAATCACTCTCAATGTGAACGGATTGAACTCTCCAATAAAAAGACACAGAGTGGCAAAATGGATTAAAGAACACGATCCAACAATTTGTTGCCTCCAGGAAACACACCTCAGCCCCAAGGACAAACACAGACTCAGGGTGAAGGGGTGGAGGACAATACTTCAAGCAAATAGCAAGGAAAAAAAGGCAGGTGTTGCAATTCTCATATCAGACCAAGTGGATTTCAAAATAAGACAGGTAAAGAGAGACACAGAGGGACAATATATAATGATCAAAGGGACACTTCATCAAGAAGAAATAACGCTTATAAATATCTATGCACCCAACACAGGAGCACCAAGATTCATAAAGCAACTATTAACAGACCTAAAGGAAGATGTTAAAAACAACACAATAATAGTAGGGGACCTTAACACCCCACTCACATCAATGGACAGATCATCCAGAAAGAAAATCAACAAGAAAATAGTGGAGCTAAATGAAAGACAAAAACAATTGGACTTAATAGACATATATAGATCACTCCACCCTGAAAGAGCTGAATACACATTCTTCTCAAATGCACATGGAACATTCTCTAGGCTAGACCATATGTTGGGAAACAAGGCAAGCCTCTACAAATTTAAAAAAATTGAAATAATAACAAGCATCTTCTCAGATCATAGTGCTATAAGGCTAGAAATTAATTACAAGAAAAAAGTTGAGAAAGGCACAAAGATGTGGAGACTAAACAACACACTACTGAACAAGCAATGGATCATTGAAGAAATTAAAGAAGAAATAAAAAAATACCTGGAAACAAATGAAAATGATAGCATGCCATACCAACTCATATGGGATACAGCAAAAGCTGTATTAAGAGGAAAATTCATTGCAATACAGGCACATCTTAACAGACAAGAAAAATCCCAAATAAGCAACCTTAAAGCACACCTAACTGAACTAGAGAAAAAAGAACAAATGAAGCCCAAAGTCAGCAGAAGGAGAGAAATAATAAAAATCAGAGCAGAAATAAATACTATTGAAACAAAAAAGGCAGTAGAAAGGATCAATGAGCCAAAGAGCTGGTTTTTTGAGAAGATAAATAAAATTGACAAACCACTAGCCAGACTTACAAAGAAAAAAAGGGAGAAAGCTCAAATAAACAAAATCAGAAATGAGCGAGGAGAAATAACAACAGACTCTGCAGAAATACAACAGATTATAAGAGAATACTACAAAAAACTATATGCCAATAGAATGGATAACCTAGAGGAAATGGATAAATTCTTGGACTCCTACAATCTCCCAAAGCTCACTCAAGAAGAGGCAGACAATTTGAACAGACCAATCACAAGGAAAGAGATTGAAACAGCAATCAAAAACATCCCAAAGAATAAAACCCCAGGACCAGATGACTTTCCTGGGGAATTCTACCAAACTTTCAGAGAGGATTTAATACCTATCCTTTTCAAGCTATTCCAAAAAATTAGGGAAGATGGAACACTTCCTAACACATTCTATGAGGCCAACATCATGCTGATACCAAAAACCTGACAAGGACACCATGAAAAAAGAGAACTACAGGCCAATATCACTGATGAACATAGATGCAAAAATTCTAAACAAAATTTTGGCAATCAGAATTCAGCAATTCATCAAAAGAATCATACATCAGGATCAGGTGGGATTCATATCAGGGACACAGGGATGGTTCAACATCCACAAATCAATCAACGTGATACACCACATCAACAAACTGAGGAATAAAAACCACATGATCATCTCAATAGATGCAGAGAAGGCATTTGACAAGATCCAACAGTCATTTATGATAAAAACTCTGAACAAAATGGGCATAGAAGGAAACTACCTCAACATAATAAAGGCCATATATGACAAACCCATAGCCAACATCATACTCAATGGGCAAAAACTGAACCCCATCCCCCTGAAAACAGGAACAAGACAAGGATGCCCTCTATCACCACTCTTATTTAACATAGTACTGGAGGTCCTGGCCAGAGCAATCAGGCAAGAAAAAGGAATAAAAGGAATCCAAATAGGGAAGGAAGAAGTGAAACTCTCACTGTTTGCAGACGACATGATCTTATATATAGAAAACCCCAAAGAATCCATTGGAAAACTGTTAGAAGTAATCAACAACTACAGCAAAGTTGCAGGGTATAAAATCAATTTGCATAAATCAGTAGCATTTCTATACTCCAGTAATGAACCAACAGAAAAAGAACTCAAGAATACAATACCATTCACAATCGCAACAAAAAGAATAAAATACCTTGGGGTAAATTTAACTAAGGAAGTGAAGGACCTATATAATGAAAATTACAAGGCCTTTCTGAGAGAATTGGATGACGACATAAGGAGAGGGAAAGACATTCCATGTACATGGATTGGAAGAATAAACATAGTTAAAATGTCCATTCTACCTAAAGCAATCTACAGATTCAACGCCATCCCAATCAGAATCCCAATGACATTCTCTACAGAATTAGAACAAAGAATCCTAAAATTCATATGGGGCAACAAAAGACCCCGAATTGCTAAAGCAATCCTGAGAAAAAAGAACAAAACGGGAGGCATCACAATCCCTGATTTCAAAACATACTACAAAGCTACAGTAGTCAAAACAGCATGGTACTGGTACAAAAACTGGTGCACAGATCAATGGAACAGAATTGAAAGCCCAGAAATAAAACCACACATCTATGGACAGCTTATCTTTGACAAAGGAGCTAAGGGCGTACAATGGAGAAAAGAAAGTCTTTTCAACAAATGGTGCTGGGAAAACTGGACAGCCACATGTAAAAGAATGAAAATTGACCATTCTTTTTCACCATTCACCAAAATAAACTCAAAACGGATTAAAGACCTAAAGGTGAGACCTGAAACCATAAGGCTTCTGGAAGAAAACGTAGGCAGTACACTCTTTGACATCAGTATTAAAAGGATCTTTTTGGACACCAGGCCTTCTCAGAGAAAGGAAACAATAGAAAGAATAAACAAATGGGACTTCATTAGTTTAAAGAGCTTCTTCAAGGCAAATGAAAACAGGATTGAAACAAAAAAACAACCCACTAACTGGGAAAAAAATATCTGCAAGTCATATATCTGACAAAGGCTTAATATCCATAATATATAAAGAACTCTCACAACTCAACAACAAAACATCAAACAACCCAATCAAAAAATGGGCTGGAGACATGAACAGACATTTCTCCAAAGAAGACATACTGATGGCCAATAGGCACATGAAAAGATGCTCATCATCGCTGATCATCAGGGAAATGCAAATCAAAACTACACTAAGATATCACCTTACACCCGTTAGAATGACAAAAATATCTAAAAGTAATAGCAACAAATGTTGGAGAGGTTGTGGAGAAAAAGGAACCCTCATACACTGCTGGTGGGAATGCAAACTGGTGCAGCCACTATGGAAAACAGTATGGAGATTCCTCAAAAAATTAAAAATAGAACTACCATATGATCCAGCCATCCCACTACTGGGTATTTATCCAAAGAGCTTGAAGTCAGCAATCCCAAAAGTCCTGTGCACCCCAATGTTTATTGCAGCACTGTTTACAATACCAAGACGTGGAAGCAACCTAAGTGTCCAGCAACAGACGAATGGATAAAGAAGATGTGGTACATATATACAATGGAATACTACTCAGCTGCAAAACAGAACAAAATCATTCCATTTGCAATAACATGGATGGACCTTGAGGGAATTATGTTAAGTGAAATAAGCCAGCGAGAGAAGGATAATCTGTGTATGACTCCACTCATACGAGGAATTTAAAATTATGAACTAAGAACAGTTTAGTGGATACCAGGGGAAAGGTGGGGTGGGGGGTGGGCACAAAGGGTGAAGTGGTGCACCTACAACATGACTGACAAGCATTAATGTACACCTGAAATTTCACAAGATTGTAACCTATCAATAACTCAATAAAAAAAAAGAATTAAGTATTCCTGCCTCAACGTTCTCCTACTACATTAAATACCAGCCACCTAAAAAACAAAAGCAAAAAACTTGTAGGTATCCAAACACCCATTACTGCTGTTTCCTTCCCTTTTTCTGCATGCCTTTTAGTCCTCCTGAATATTTATGGAACTGGAGAATCATAATTCAAGATTTTGTATTCAGATAATTGCACTTCCTCCAGAAACCATCTTCTGACCAGACAGAATAAAGAGCTTCTTTCTGAACAAGGCTCAATGCCTTGCTCCCATTTGGGTGACTGCTCAGAATGCATTGCTTTGAATACTTGTTTAAACATGTCTGTCCAGGTAGGCTTTCAATTTACAGGTTGGGCACTGTGATGAATCTTCATTCATTATTCAGTAAACAGATGTTTGTGTCTACAATTTTCCAGGCTCTAGGCTAGACTCTGGGAATAACATGGCAAACAAGACAAACATATTCTCTACATATCATGATGCCTAGATGGGGTCTGATAGAGAATATGTACTAATCAAATATTCATTCATATAACTTAAAAAATTATGATAATGGTAATTAATATTACAAATAATTTTAATTAATAAAGTAATAAATAAATTAATGTGGCTTATATGTTTATAATACAACTTATTTTTTTCAGCCTAGTATTTCTGAGTAATTTGCACATTGATTACTTTTCCTTGAATAATTTGTGGACAAGGACTTAGTTGTATTGATAACAGCAACTAGCATAGTACCCTGCACATGTACAACCTTAATTTACATTTCTTTACTTCCATACCCAGAGCGGGAAAGACCCTTCAAAAGTCAAGAATGAATAAAAGGAAATATAAATTCAATAACATAAAAATATGACCATAATCAACATTTTTTAAACTAGGGGAAAATATAATTGATATTATTGAAAAAGGGCTAATTTCCTTAATATCTACATCTTCTAAAATCAATAATAAAATATCAAAACCCACGAGGAAAAAAGAAAAGGACAATTCACAAAAATGGAAAGTATAAGTTGCTTTTAAGATTATGAAATGAGCTAAACTTCACTTATTCTTATGGAAGTGTCAATAAAACTACACAGAGATAACATTTTCACTTAGAATATGGTAATCATCCAAAACTTTAATAACTTACACTGTTGATAAGGACACGGGAAATAGGTATTCTCATACACTGCCAGTAAGAGTAATTGTTCTAAGTCTTACAGAGGAAGATTTGTCTGTATCAATTGAAATTGACAATCTATATGCCTGTTTAACATGCAATTGCCATTTATGGAATTTTTCCTATGGAAATATGCATATATATGTATAAAATCATTCATTACAGTACCATTTGTACTATAATACTATTCATAAATGAGACTGTTCATGACTAGACACCATTGATAGGTGTGTAGTTTAATTATGTTGCATATACACGATGGAATAGTATGCAGCAGTAAAACAAGAATAAAGCAGTTCTTTATGTATTGATTTAGAAAAATCTCAAAGATAAGATGTTTTTAATAAATATGACAAGATGCTGGATGATATGCATAGAATGCTTTAATTTTAAAAAAGTAAAAAATAATGTTTCTGTGTATGTGTGCATATGCAAACAATCTCTCTGAAAGGACAGATAGAAAATTGAAAACACCAGTTTCTAAAAAGTAAGGAACTGGGTGACTGGTAAAAAAATAGTGGAGAGAAAAACATTTCAGTTTATACATTTTTTTCATGCTTTTTTCTCCCCAAGTTCCCCAGTACATAGTCGTATATTTTAGTTGTGGGTACTTGTAGTTGTGGCATGTGGGACGCCACCTCAGCTTGGCCTGACGAGTGTTGCCATGTCCGTGCCCAGGATCCGAACCAGTGAAACCCTGGACCGTGGAAGTGGAGAGCGTGAACTTTAACCACTCGGCCATGGGGCCGGCCCCCAGTTTATACTTTTATATTTTTAAATTTGAACTCAGTGGATGTATTAGCTAGGCAAAGTTTTCAATAAAAAAAGATTTATATATACTGAAAACATTGTTGAAATGAAAGAATCAGTAAAAAGCTAAAGGATTTTATCATTAATAGATTTGACACTTATGACTATAGAGTTTTGGCACATACATGCACAAAAACATATGCACAAAGGTGTACACAAAGACTCACAGTTCGCAGTAGTTTGAGAAGCTAAAGTAGAGGAAAATACATATGTAGAGTTGATATAAAAAGGAGTTTTTCTAGAAGGACTTTTCCTTACCTAAAAGATATTTTTTCTGTCTTGTGATGTGTCCATTCTATTTTCTTGAAAAATAATCATGTTTCAAAGGTGAGTCAATTCAAAGCTAAATAGCATATTCACTTTAAAGTTATTTCGGTAACTAACTGGCCCTATGATTATTCCCTTTATTATGTAATAGAAAGGAAAATTTCAAAATGTAAGAATAGTTGTGTGTATGTGTGAGTGTGTGTGCACGCATGCACACATTTGCCAAGTTCAGTTACTCAATGGTGTAATTGGGCAAACAGAAAAGCATAAGATGTAGTCAATATATAGATTTCATGCAGTCTAAAACCAAATTTAAAATATAGGAATTATCAAATAAAGCACGTACTCTGTACAAAAATAATTGTTCTTACAATCTTTTCTAGGAGAAAAACATTCACTATATTTTACACATGAGCACAGATTTAAAAGCAATGTCTGAAATATCACAGTGTATTCTTGTAAAGTTTTTTTTCTCAGACATTTAAATGCTTATTGGATACAATCTTCAAAAATACATTCTGTACATATGTGTACCAAGCAAGAAACTTTAAGAGGTTGAGAATGATAATGTCTTTCTATTCCCAACTATTTTCAAACATAAAGTTTATATGTGAAACAAATAACATTTAAACAAAGCAATATAAATTATTTTTAAAAGTAGGTTGTACAGTGTTATTAATAAATTGATAGAGAAGTGAAAATATAGATATCAAGTATAGGTAGTATACCTCGAATAGGTTGATCTGCTCTTCCTACTATCGAATATGTTTATCATGACAAAATTTTCTAGTACAGAACACATCTATCTTAATTAATTGTTTTCAAAGCATGCAAACTATTGGCCAAAGGAAAAAATGATACAATTAAGACTATAAATAATAGAATTAAATTCAATAGTAATTAATACCTTTTCAGTTGGAAATATATTTTTCTTGTGTTTGGGATTTTATTCATGACGGCACGAGTATAAAACATGTTGATTTCAGTATACTTATATGCAGAAATATTAGTAAAGCTCAAAGACTTATTAACAAAAATCAACAGGCACCTGGCAATTAAGAATTCTGTTTTCATATTTTTCCAAAAACGTATTTACCAAATTTTAAATTTCTCACACTAAATTTCCTAATCTACAATGTTAGACTATATTTATCTAGGTTTAACTAGTATATTTAGGTGAATAGATAATAAAAATGGTAATACAGCATTCGGCACATCATAAGTTTTTAACAAATGTTTATTTTGGTGTCAAATAACATTTTATTATGTGTCTTTAAAACAATAAGTTTAATAACTAAAATGAATAACAAATAAGGTTAATACATAAATATTATCATAGTATTCTTTTAATTCCCTTTTTAAAAAAATCAAAGTCTAATTGTCTCATCATAAAATCTATAATTTTCCAAGATCCATTCAAACATACTTAAAATAAAAAGACATATAGATATTGCAAACTATCAACCAAGAACATCTGAAATTATGTCTCTTAAAGACAACAGTACAATCTAAAAACTTTTAGGAGGAAAAGGTAGAATTAGAAAATAATGTGGACGTTTTGCTCTGGAACAGTATATAAAAATACCTTGATAAGAAAAAGTCTTACAATAATAGTAGAATCAATATTGCCCATAACTCTTTTTTGTAAACCAAGATGTTTTATTTATTCATGTCTTGAGAGGGAGAATAAGTTTTCCTCAAAACTACTGCTTTGCTCTTCATCTTTTCTTAATCTATAAGTATGAAGAAGACTTCAGAGACCCCTAGAAAAACTAGCATATATAAGTGGATATAGAGATGAAAATGTTGATTACAACATTGTTTGCGTTTATAAAGACTTGGAAAATATCAATAGACAATACGGTGATGATTAATAAAGTATTTTTTGTAAGATAGAATTCCAAACAACAGCAAAGGGCAATAATCAATTAAAAGGAAAGAACTATACACTGTCAACATGGATAAATCTAAAAAAGATAAGTGAAACGTATAGAAAAAAAGCGGTATTCAAGAACATTAAAAAGCATATATCATTCAGCAGATATACCTAGATCATAAAGGGTGGATTGAAAATACACAGTTTGAGGGTTTGATGAGACATCTGAAAATGGGAGTTGAAGAAGAAAATGAAGTTGGGACTGCACCTGGACCATGTGTGGTGATATACTACAAACTGAGTAGTCTGGTCGTCCTCTGGGGTCACTGTCTTATTTTAAACTCTATAATTCTAATTAGTAAATGCTACAGACTGAACTTTTGCCACACACACACCCCTGCCCCCCCCCCCCCAGCTAAAATTCACACGTTTAAACTAATCCCCAATGTGACAGTATTTGGAGGTGGGCTTTTGAGAGGTGCTTAGGTCATGAGGGTGGAGCTCTCATGAATGATATTAGTGCCCTTATAAAAGAGACTTCAGAGAGAGCTCCCTCTACCCTTCTGCCATGTGAGGACACAGCAAAAAGACAGCCATTTATGAAACAGGAAGCAGGCCCTCACCAGACAGCAAACCTGGCTGCATCGTGATTTTGGACATCTCAGCCTTCAGAGCCATGAGAAAGAAATTTCTGTTGTTAGTAAGCCTCCCAGTCTATGGTGTTCTGTTCTAGCAGTCCAAGTCGACTAAGACAGTAAAGGGCACCAATTTTAGGATGTTTAATTTTCGAATAGCAAGGCCTCTATATTAGCCACATTATAAAGACTCAAATTTCTTTACTAGTCTACCACATTTCTGTAATTGTAAAATAAATGTAGTCCATAAAGACTCATGAAAGAATCTAGACCATTATGTTTAGCTTTATTTCATTACAGGAATGGACAATGTATAAAATTATCTTTCAGGTTCTCAAATTTCAATGCCAAACACAAAGCAATATTGCTCATGAAAAGCCATAAAGAAAGCACATTGTAAGTGGACGGATGTGCATTTTTATGTGGCTCTAAAATGCTATAACCAAGACTATAAACCCTGTGGAAATCTATTTTATTAGTCTACTTTTACAGCAGGATAAGCAAACTCTTATCAGGTGTCAAGTATCACCAAACCAATTTCTTTAGAAAATAGTGAAACAGAGAAATTTAAGTTGGATTAACAATGAGTGTAGAACCACCTTTCCACCCTTCTAAGATGAGAATCACCTGCAGGGCAGGTGGGACATTAGGGGCATTATGAGGTAAACGAAAATTATATCTCTTACTATAATTCTAAGCATGTTATTCATATTTATGTACAAATACATTCAATCAAGCTGATTGAAAACATAATAACAAAACCATTTAAATCTCACCAGATCCTTTAAATTCCATGTCAGTTATTTAAATTAAGTTCCCCTAGTGATAAACTCCATGACAAATAGTCATTTTCAATTGGGTCAAAGATATATGTCTATAGTAAATAAAATTTTCATATAAGTTTTACAAGAATAATAGTTGACTTTTATTGAATACCCACTACCTAATTAAGTTAATCCTTGCAATAGTTCTGTAAAGTAGGTTATTTTCATCCCCATTTTACAGGGGTAAAAAGTGAGATTCAATAAATTTGTGATTTCATCAGTCTTCTACACCAAAATAAATGTCAGAATCTGGCTCTCTGCCCACAAAGTCTGAATTTTTTCCTACTGTTCTGTGCTGCCTCCATTGTATAGCCCAAACTTTCTAATCTTCTAAAATCAGTTTAGAATTTATTCAATCTAGAGAAATAATACTGTAGATAGAAAAATTGAGTCCAAAAATAGCTGAGTAACTGATTCAAGATCATACAGGTTTCTGCTTCTTGGCACAGAATCCTCATCAGATTCTGACTTACACTTACTCTATTATAAAGGTAAGAATGTTCAAATTTGAAAAAATTATTTGTTACATGATGTTATATACTAGATGAATCACATATTGAGAAAAGTGACTAATACTTTTCAGCACACAACAGGATCGGTCATGGAGAAATTTTACTCAATTTTTACCTACTACTTGGGTCAATAAATATTTCCCATTTGAAAAGTGCTATTTTAAAGTGCAAATTTATTAAATAAAGTGGCAGTGTTGTCATTATTTGACCATTCATAGGAAAAGAACTTTAAACTCCAGGCTTTCTTATCTATTTTCCATTTAGATGAAGATGATTAGCATGGTGGATAAGACTCTGGGCTCTGGAACTAATTATTAGAGCTCTGATACTGTTAATCCATTATTACTATCTGATGTTACTTAACTACACAGTGTCCCAGTTACTTCTCCAGACAACGGTGATAATAAAAGTATTTATTCATAGGGCGGTAATGGAGTTTAAATGAGTTATCTAAACAACCTACAAGAGTGCCTGGCTCACAGTGCTCCATAAATGTAAAGTGTTTAGTAACTAGCACATAGTAAGCATTCTATTATTTTTCAAATGAAAAATTAAAATCTGTTTTACCTTTCAAATTTTTTTCAGAAGACTATAAAGTATCCAAAATATTCATACACACATGCATACACTTACACAATCAGAAATCAACAAGTAACAATTGAGATTCAATTAAAAATACTTTTTAAAAATTATATATATTTTATCCGTTAGGTTTCAAATTATAATGAGTGTTAAATAGAATAGACCATAATTTTTAAAACCTTTGAATATTTCTATGTAAAACTTTTATCATGAAGTTTCTTGATATTTCATGACTCGATCCACTGCTCATCTTGACATTAACGAGAATTTTAGCTTAGAATAAAAGTTGGATTGGGCCCATTCTTATTAGTGACCACTTTGTCCTAAAGAAGATAATTCCTCAATTACCATTATTTAATTACAGTACTTGTTACTTCTGTAGGCTACATTAAAATATACATTATGAAGAGAAGTCATTATGGTAGTGTGAGAGGATTCTTTTTTCTCACCCTTTCAATCTACAGTGAGTAAAACATCCTTAACCCAACAAAGGCTACACTGCACAACACATCAGGACCCAGAAAGATCCACACATCACTACATACAAAGGGGGGTGAAGTGGAGTACATAAAGGGGGTCAAAAAGGTGAACAGCAAGCAGGGCCCAAACTCTGGATCTCCAGCCACCACAGCTGAGCCAGCGGCCCTTGCCCCAGAGAACATAAAGGGCAGCAACAGAGGCATGTGTTTGACTCCAGCCAGTCAGCTACAGTGGCACCTGCAGCCACAAGAAGTGGAGCAGCAGTAAAGGCAGAGCACCATGATCCTGGGCCTCCTGGCATCAGATTGGAGCCAGGTAGCAGAGGAGAAGGTGTGCACAAGACTCCTGCATCCCAACCATAGCAGTGTGTGCAGCCACAAAGTAACAGACAACAACTGAAATGCTGCCCCACCTTCCAGGTTCTCTCTCAATCCTCCTCCTCCCCACATTGCAGTGGCAGAGCTTCACCCATGGGATCCTGGATGCATCTGAGGTGCCAGCCATTCCTATGCCCCCAGCACCAAAGTGAGTAACCACAGTGACACCAGCAATGGAAGTCATCAGTGATCCCCAGAAGCACAGGCTGCAATGACAAAAGTACTGGTGACAACCCAAAAGAGGCCATTGAGGGTGGAACATACAGATGCTCAAATATATTCAGAGGTAGCTCAGGTAAGAGAAACCAAAAATTAGCACAATAGTGCCACCTACTTAAAAGCAAACAAATAAAAGGCTTCTAATCTCCAAGTAATTGAAAACTTTGAATGAAAACAAAGCTATATCTAAATACAAAATTGTTTCCTACAACAAATGTGCCAGTAGTGGAATAACTCAGTAAGCACCACAAAAACATCATGGTACTATTGCATTACAAGAAGAAAACAATTCTCCAGAAACCAAGCATAAAGTCATGGAAGATTGTGATCTAACTGATAAAGAATTCAAAGTAGCTGTCATGAAGAAACTCAATGAGCTACATGAAAAGTCAGAAAGGCAGTCCAATGAGCTCAAGAATAAAATCAATGAACAGAAGGCATATTTCCCAAAGAGAGTGAAACTCTAAAAAAGATCCAAACAGAAATTCTGGAGCTGAAGAACTCAATAAGTGAGATGAAGAATATTTTAGAAAGCATTGGAAATAGAGCAGATCATATGGAAGAGAGAATTAGTGAGTTCAAAGACAGAAACCTAGAAATGAAGGTAGAAAAGCAGAGAGAACTAAAACTGAAAAAATAAAATGTAGAAATTCTATGAGAATTATCTGACTCCATTAGAAAGGGCAACATAAAAGCAATGGATGTATCAGAAGGAGAAGAGAGAGATAAGAGCAGAGAGTTTATTTAAAGAAATAATAGCTGAGAACTTCCCAAACCTGAGGAAAGACTGGATAAACAAATCCATGAAGCTAATAGAAGACCCAATTATCTCAATGCCAAAGGCCTTCTCCAACACATATTATATTAAAACTGTCAGAAGTAAATGAAAAAGAAAGAATATTAAGGGCAGCCAGAGAGAAGAAAATAACTTCCAAAGGAACTCCTCTTAGGCTATTAGCAGATTTCCCAGCAGAAGCTCTACAGGCTAGGAGAGAGTGGAATGATATACTCAAAATATTGAAAGATACAAACTATCAGCCAAGAATACTCTATTCAGCAAAGTCATTTTTTGGATATGAAGGAGAAATAAAGGCTTTCCCAGGGAAATA
Organism: Equus quagga; assembly: GCF_021613505.1. Taxonomy (NCBI): domain Eukaryota; kingdom Metazoa; phylum Chordata; class Mammalia; order Perissodactyla; family Equidae; genus Equus; species Equus quagga. The sequence continues at coordinate 82,994,391 of NC_060269.1, forward strand.
AAAGCTGAAGGAGTTCACTGTCACTAGACCTGCCCTAGAAGAAATGTTGAAAGGAGCCCTCCTACCTGCAACAAAAGGGCAAAGGTACACAAAGCTCTGAGAAGGAGATAAATTGTCAGACAGAATCAGAAAACTGCAAATCTGTATCAGAATAGGATACTGTACACTTAATTATAACATAAATTAAAGGAAAAGGAAGCATTAAAAATAACTATAATCACTTCAATTTGGTAATGAACTTACAATACAAAAAGGGACCTTTTGTGACAACAAAAACATAGAAGGCGAAGAGGAAAAGGACAAAACCTGCACAGGCAAATGGAGATAAGATATTATCAGAATAAAAAAGACTCCCTTATCTATGACACCTTTTATACAAATTACATGATACCTATAAAACAAAAATTTGCAACAGTGTCACAAAATGTAAAAAAAGAGCAAACTGAGAAACTCATTGCAGAAAACCCCCTAACTGAAATCACAGACAGAAACACAAGGAAAAAGAAACAATGGAAATAGAGAGAAACCAGAAAATAAAAGATAAAAAGGCAGTATTAAGTCTTCATATTTCAATAATCACCCTACATGTAAACGGATTGAACTCACCAATCAAAAGACACAGTGGCTAGATGGATTAAAAAAGCAAGAGCCAACAATACGCTGCCTCCAGGAGACCCATCTCAGCTCGAAACACAAACACAGGCTCAGAGTGAAGGGATGGAAGATGATTCTCCATGCTAATGGCAACCGAAAGAAAGTGGGTATAGCCATATTTATATCAGACAAAATAGATTTCAAGCAAAAAAGATAACAAGAGACTAAGACGGATATTATATAATGACAAAGGGGACAATCCATCAAGAGGACATAACTTTTATTAGTCTATATGCACCTAGCATAGAAGCACCAAAGAATATGAAACATGTATTAACAGGCCAAAAGGGAGAAATTGACAGTAACAAAATAATCGTACAGGACTGTAATATCCAACTTACATCACTGGATTGATCACCCAGACAGGAAGTCAACAAGGACATACCAGCCTTAAGTGAAACATTATATCAGATGAACTTTATATATATATATATATACAACATTTCACCCAAATGCAACAGAATACACATTCTTCTCAAACACACACAGAACATTCTCAAAATCGATCATATTTTTGGAAACAAAACAAGTTTTAATAAATTTGAGAAAATAGAAGTCATATCAAGCACCCTTTCTGACCACAATAGTATGAAGTCAGACATCAACAACAGGAAGGAAGGTGGAAAAGTCACAAATATGTGGAGACTAAACAACATCCTACTGAACAACTATTGGATCGATGAAGAAATCAAAGGAGAAATCAAAAAAATACCTGGAGACAAATGAAAATGAAAACATAACATACCAAAATCTATGGTATGCAGCAAAAGTGACCCTAAGAGAGAAGTTTATAGCAAAAGAAGCCTATCTTAAGAAACAAGAAAAATCTTAAAATAAATAATCTAGCGTTACACGTAAGGGACCTAGAAAAAGAAGAACAAACCAAAGCTAAAGAAACATAGAAGGAAGGAAAGGGTAAAAATCAGAGTGGAAATAAAGGACATAGAAACTAAAAAGAAAAGAGAAAGGATCAATGAAACTAAGAGCTGGTTCCTTGAAAAGATAAACAATACTAACAAACTGATAGCTAAACTCACTAAGAAAACAAGAGAGAAGGCTCAAATAAATAAAATTAGAAATGAAAGATGAGAAATTACAACAGATACTACAGAAATACAAAGGATTATAAGAGAACGCTATGAAAAGGTATATGACAAGAAATTGGATAACCTAGAAGAAATGAATGAATTCCTAGAATCATATAACCTTCCAAAAGTGAAGAAAGAAGAAACAATCTGAATAGATCAATCAATAGAAATAAGATTGAAGCTAATCATAAAGCTCCCAAGAAACAAAAATCCAGGACCAGATTTGGTGAATTCAACTAAACATTCCAAGATTAAACACCTATCCTTCTCAAACTCTTCCAAAAAGTTGAAGAAGACAGGATGCTTCCTAATTCATTCTACAAGGCCAACATGACCCTGATACTCAAAGCAAATAAGGATGACATAAAAAATAAAATTAGAGGCCAGTATTGCTGATGAACATAGATGCAAAAATCCTCAATAAAATATTAGCAAATAGAATACAACAATTCATTAGAAAGATCATCACAAATCAATTTGTGGATTTGATCCACAAATCAATCAATGTGACCCAACACATTAACAAAATGAAGGATAAAAATCTCATGAACATCTCAATAGATGCAGAGAAAGCATTTGGCAAGATTCAGCATACATTTATGATAAAAACTCTGAGTAAAATGGGTATAGAAGGAATTACCTCAATATAATAAAGGTCATATATGACAAACCCACAGCTAATATCATAGTCAATGGTGAAAAACTGAAAGCTATCCCTTTAAGAAAAGGAATAAGACAAAGATTCCCACTCTTGCCACTGTTACTCAACACAGTATTGGAAGTCCTAGCCAGAGTACTCAGGCAAGAAAAAGAAATAAAAGGATCCAAATTGGAAAAGGAAGAAGCAAAACTGTCACTGTTTGAGGGTGACATGATACATAGAAAACGCTAAAGAATCCACCAAAAAACTATCAGAAATAATAAGCAAATACAATAAAGTTGCTGGTACAAAATCAACACACAAAAATCAGTTGTGTTTTTATACACTAACAGTGAACTAGCAGAAAGATAAATCTAGAATATAATCCCATTTACAATCACAACAAAAAGAATAAAATACCTATTAATAAACTTAACCATGGAGGTAAAAGACCTGCGCACAGAAAACTATCAGACATTGCTGAAAGAAATTGAAGAAGCCACAAAGAAATGGGAAGATATTCTGTGCTCATGGATTTGAAGAATTAACATAGTTAAAACGTTCATATTACCTAAAGCAATCTACAGATTCAATGTAATCCTATCAAAATCCCAACAACATTTTCATGGAAATAGAACAAAGAATCCTAAAATTTACATGGAACAACAAAGATCCCAAATAGCCAAAGGAATCCTAAGAAAAAAGAGCAAAGCTAGAAGTATCACACTCCCTGATTTCTACTCCCTGATTTACTACAAAGCTATAGTAATCAAAACAGCATGGTACTGGCACAAAAACAGACACAGAGATCAATGGAACAGAACTTAGAGCCCAGAAATAAAACCACACAGCTAATTTTTGACAAAGGAGCCAAGAGCATACAATGAAGAAAGAAAAATGTCTTCAATAAATAGTGTTAGGAAATCTGGAGAGCCACATGCAAAAGAATGCAAGTAGCCCACTATCTTATACTATACACAAAAATGACCACAAAATGGATTAAACACTTGAATTTAAGACATGAAACCATAAAACTCCTGAAACCATAAAATGGTCTTTGACATTGATCTTAGCAGTATCTTTCTGAATATTTCTCCTCAGGCAAGAGAAATAAAAGAAAAAATAAACAAATGGGACTACATCAAACTAAAAATCTTCTGCACCGCAAAGGAAACTATCAACAAAACAAAAAGACAACAATTGGGAGAAGATATTTGCAAATCATACATTTGACAAGGAGTTAATAACCAAAATACATAAAGTACTCAGACAAGTCAACACAAAAAACAACCAGATCAAAAAATGGACAGTGGATCTGATCAGACATTTTTCCAAAGAAAATAAACAGATGGCCAACGGGCACATGAAAAGATGTTCAACATCATCAATTATTAGAGAAATGCAAATCAAAACTACAATGAGATATCACCTCACACTTGTCAGAATGGCTATTATTAAAAAGACAAGAAATAACCAGTGTTGGAGAGGATGAGGAGCAAAGGGAACACTTATACACTGCTGGTGGGAGTACAAACTGGTGCAGCCACTATGGAAAACAGTATGGACATTCCTCAAAAAATTAAGAATAGAACGACCATGTGATCCAGCTTTTCCACTTCTGGGTATTTATCCAAAGAACATGAAAACACTAACTCAAAAATATATATTCACCCATATGTTCATTGCAGTATTATTCACAACCGCCAAGACTTGGAAATGACCTAAGTGCCCACCAATGGATGAATGGATAAAGAAGATGTGGTATACACTTATATACAATGGAATACTACTCAGCCATAAAAAAACCACAAAATATTGCCATTTGCGACAACATGGATGTACCTTGAGGATATTATGCTAAGTGAAATAGATCGGAGAAAGCCAAATAACATATGATATCTCTCATATATGGAAGATAAAACAAGAGCAACAAACAAACACATATGAGACGGAGAATAGATTAGTGGTCACCAGAGGGGAAAGGGGGTGGGGGGGTGGGTGAAAGGGCTAAAGGGACATATGTCTGTGGTGAAGGATAAAAACTAGACTTTTGGTGGTGAACACAATGCAGTCTATACAGAAACTGAAATATAATGATGTACACGTGAATTTTATGCGGTGTTATAAATCAATGTTATCTCAATAAAAAGGGAAAAATAAATAACTAAATACACATTGCAAAATAATTAGAATGCTTTTGGCAGTAAATATAGTTCCCAGGCAATTTATAGGAACATAAAATTACTCCCTTCTTGAGATGTCGAGAGATTTTATTTGTGTACCAGATATGATATTCCCGTGGAAATAAAAGCAAAATCTTCCTAACACAAACTTTCTCAAAAGTATTTACTTCAATATTTTTTAAAATGAAAATGTTTAAGATCCCATTACATCTAAAATTAAAAAAAAAAAAAGTATGAGGTAAAATAAGTTCCACTAAACATGAAAACTGTCTCTTAAAAAATTTCTTCGAAGGTATCTGAAATTCTCACAGTCTTTTCCAGTATTTTTAACTTAAAATATATGCATTAGTAATAATATTAATATCTTAAGTATGTAATCTATAAATTGATAACAGATGCTTCATAAATGAATAGAGTAGCTTTATATATGTAGCCATATTTTCATCATACATGTCTTTTCAAGTCAAATTATCTTGAATATAAGTTGTTTAACTGATACGAATACTAGTAAAAGCTGATTCTGATAAACAAGAACTATGGTATGAAAATTCAACAATCACACACGCATAAAAGTAACCTCAGAAAACGATTTATCAACTCCTATGGTAATTTATTTTGTTTCTTCTATATGAAACATTTTCTTTCTCTACATAACGAAACCAATTCAAGGATAGTATTAATCACCTTTATTATGCAAGAGATTATATTTACTTCTGTGGAAATAAGATACAGTTTACTCTTAATGAACTTGGATTTCATAATATCAGCCCTCAAAAATACAACATCATTATAACTGAAGCTAGCACTTCTTGAGCAATTATTATTATTCTTATGTACCAGACACTGTTCTAGGTACTTTAGATGTAGAAACTCATGCAATACAATAATCCTACAGGATAGAAACTATTATTATGTTACTAATGAGAACATTGGGCATAGAGTGCTTAAAATAAAACTTCCCAAGTGCACACAACTAGAAATGTTCATAAATGTGACACTGCTAGAGTGGTTGCAAAACAGTGAGGAGGGTATGGATAATTTCAAGTGAGAAATAACAAAATTGCTCTACAGGCTGAGATGACCGTTGACCTAGATATGGAAGGTTCCAGCAGGACGGAAGTGGTAAACTGTGGGAGGGCATTTCAGAAACTAACACAGATCCTGCTTATCCCTCAAGGCTTTTCTTAGGATCTGCTCATTCACGAAGCCCTCTTGGCATGGTCTAGCCCAGCTTCGAGCACATTCTGTTCTCATTTCTTCATTCCTTGAACAAATATTTACTGAGCACCTAAAATGGGGAATTCAAAGATGACAAACAGTTCTCCTTCTTGATGAGCACATAGTATAGGTCATATCAAAACCTTCAGGCCCCATTAGTATATCGCTATGTACTCTCTGCCGGGATTTTCTCACATAGGTTTCGTGTGTGTCTAGGTAGCCTGCAGGCTTTCTGGAGACCAGACCACATTAGTACCTTTGTATATGGCCTCTCTGCCTGCCTTTGAGTCTAACAGGAACAGCAAAAACAGGGACTCAGTGAACACTGCCTGGTTGATTTGGATACATTTTCTTTTGTTTTCTTAGAACATCTTTTGAAACAGATGGCAAGCAATTTTTTATAGGCTAGAATTTATATTTTAAAAGTGCTGGTAAGATAAGCAAATAGGAAGAAACTATTCAGAAGAAAGTACAAGTAAGTGCTTTCAATTCTAGAGGCTGTCTGCATGATTTGTGGCTTTACCCATAAAATAAATTCTTGGACTTCATAAGCTACATGTAAGAAATTAGCTGCAAGCCTATTCTTTGGATAAGGAGCAATATGTGGGTCCCTTCCACCTATTCTGTTAAACAAACCTGATTATTTTCCTGATGATGCCCACATTCTTTCTCCATCACCACTGAGAACTACTCTGGTATATTTTCAGGAAAAGCAATAAGACGCTTCAGCATGTTTTCTCCAATGGAATAAAAAAAAAACATATTCATTATTACTCCATTTAAAACTCTTACGGTTTCCAGTGTAAAAGTACAAGTAGAGGGGCCAGCCCGGTGGCACAGCGGTTAAGTGCACACATTCTGCTTCAGTGGCCCGAGGCTGGCTGGTTCAGATCCCGGGTGCAGACATGGCACTGCGTGGCAAGCCATGCTGTGGTAGGCATCCCACATATAAAGTAGAGGAAGATGGGCACGGATGTTAGCTCAGGGCCAGTCTTCCTCAGCAAAAAGAGGAGGATTGGCAGTAGTTAGCTCAGAGTTAATCTTCCTCAAAAAAAAAAAAAAAAGTACAAGTAGAATGTTATCCTAATTTTCAGTGAATATTTAGTAGCCACAACCATAAATATGTCTTCATTTATTTGAAAATCTCATATCTTAAGAAGTAGACATTGATATCACTCCCAAAAATCTTTAGTCTTTCTAACTGCCTCTTGGTCCTCTGTAAGTTATTTTCCCATTGCTAACACCAGCGGCTTCGCCATCACAGCTCTTGAACCAGACCTGCTGTTCTAGAAAGCTTGTATATGTTTGGATGTTATATGCTTGGCTTCTTTTTGGTGGTTTACTGGGTGTACTACAGGTAATGTGCAGGATCCTTCTCTCTTAATTTCTCTCTTTTACCTACAAAATCAAGAATCCATTTAAAAACACTGAATTTTTTGAAAGCATTTAAGAACCATCATTTGATTAATTTAAAATGTTTTGAAAATTGTTAAAAAGAATCAGTTAATGAGTATTTCATGAGTACCACTATCCTCCTAATGCTACGTTCAAAATCCACATGGGAAATAAAATATAGGCACACAAAATTATTATTCAGCAGTATGCAACAGTGTGGTTAAGTATAACTTACAATTAGGTAATAAAGCAACACAAAATACAGTAGTAGTGTGGTGTAGCATTAGAGAAGTCAGAGCAAGAAATGATCAGTTCAAGTTGGAATCATCAGAAGGTCCGGGGGTGGGGTGACTAAGATGATCCTAGAAGGATAGATATAGACATGTGAAGAAAAAGAAAGAATGTCCAGTCTGAAGGCAAAGGCAGGAGCAAAGAATTCAACCATATAGGCATTAATTCATTGTAACGGTTTTCCACTACTGCTGTAACAAATTACCACACACTTAGTTTAAAACAACAAGAATTGATTACCTCAGGATTCTGAATGTCAGAATCCAGGGTGAGTCTCCCCAAGCTAAAGCCAATGTGCGGCCAGGGCCGCTTTCTTTACTGATGGCGCTGGGGGAGAATTTACACCCAGGCATATGCAAAACTCAGTTCCATGCAGTTGTAGGACAGCTGAGGTCCTGTTTTTTGACTGCACTCTGCCAGGAGTAGTTCTCAGCTTCTAGCCTGCCCACATTCTTTGGATCCTGGCCCCCTTTACATTCAAAGCCAGCAAAAAGGGGTCAAGTTCTTTTCACGCCTCAGCTCACCTGCCTTCGCATCTGAGTTCTTGCTCTGTGACTAACGGTTCTGACTTCCTCATCTGCTTTTAAGGACCAAGAGATTACATTGGGCCTATCTGGATAGTGCATAATAATCTCCCTATTTTAAATTCAGCTGATGAGCAACCTAATTCCATCTGCAAAATCCCTTTTGCTTATGTAATGACATATTTGCAGGTATAATACCAAGGGGCAAAGTCCATGGAGGTCAAAATCCTGTCTACCACACTCATGCAAAACATTTTTATTGTGTCAGTAGCTCTAATTTTAGCAGTGGGAGGATCCAAAAATCAATGAAAACTCTCATTTTCAAACTCTCAAAAGATTCACAACCTTATGAGAGAGAAATAATCACAAATATCTCTGATATCAAAATAAATGCACATTCAAGGTATATAAATTATACAGATGTGCACTTGTCACAGAAAACGGGAAAGGGGAAACTAGAAATAGTCACTAGACAAGACTAAAAAATACACGTAGGAATTTAGTGATTAAAAAGTTTTGGATCGGGGGCTGGCCCCGTGGCCGAGTGGTGAAGTTCGCACGCTCCGCTGCAGGCGTCCCAGTGTTTCGTTGGTTCGAATCCTGGGCGCGGACATGGCACTGCTCATCAAACCACGCTGAGGCAGCGTCCCACATACCACAACTAGAAGAACCCACAATGAGAAATATACAACTATGTACTGGGGGGCTTTGGTGAGAAAAAGGAAAAAATAAAATCTTTAAAAAAAAAAAAGTTTTGGATCGGTTTATCTGGAGGGTGCTATCAGATTCCTGAAGGCTTCCCAACCAGGAAGAATAGGTTAGATGTGTTAAGTGACACAGAAGAAATAGGAAGACATTGCAGGTTCTTGAGAGGGAAAGTAATCTCCGGTGTGGAACTGGCTCAAGGATTCACCTAGTGCAGCCACTCCACTGGGCTTAACTTCTGACAAGTAATTGGCATGAGAGCCAGGAGTAACAACACGCAGGCCTCTCTTCTCTAGATGCAGCCAGTATTCTTCCACATGAAAACATTATGAAAAGACTATTTTAAGAAATTTTTAAAAGTCCAGAAAGAGAATGATCAGTGAGATAATTTCATAAATCTATATTATCGCAAAATTCACAGAATTATGTAAAATTATGTAGCTATTACAAATATTCAAACTACAACAGATAATCAGCTCCACATAACTGTAATCATCTCAGTTTAGGATAAAGGGACTTCATACACCAAGCAATATACTATTTAGCATATTATTACTAAGATCCCTAAAACCTTAACTTCTGAATGTACACTTTTTTCCACATAAAGTGCTACAGATTTTATTTAGTGATTAAACATTATCTTAAATCATGTTTTTTAAATATATGCCTGCAAAGTGTGTAGAAACTGTATTAAAACAGATAAGGATAATTAATAAATTTATATTTTATTGCTCACAATCAAGGAGAAGAAACAAGATAAATTACACGAAGGCAACAAAAATCTGTACATTCCTGTTGCCTTTGTTCTCTCTAATTCTTTCTTTATTTCATGTGTCAAAATAAAGTGTTTTGCCATAATACAATAAGTAGAAAATATTTAAGCTTTCTAAAGAAACTCGAATTATTACCATTGGCGTGGTTGGATACTTGCTATCTGAGAAACTTCTTTCACAGAAATAGGTGCTTCAGCTTGCAAAAGACTCAGGCAACCAAAACCCAAAAGCACACATGTTCAGTACATTTTTCATGTATTCATTCTATTGTTTCAAAGCAGGAAATATAAAAGAGGCTTTTAAAAAATTTTTATGGCAGATCAAACAAGGATGTGAGTAAATCTCATTCTCTACTCCCTTGTCAGCTCATAACGCTCTTCAAGTTATTGTAGCATAGTGAAAGTAGTAGAAAGCATTTAATGTTTAAAATGGGGAAAATTTTTATGTTTGAATATAATATAAAAAGTAAAACTTAAAATGTCTTCCGCCTTCAAAATGTAATCCAATTAATCACTAGGAATAACAGCGAGATTTCCTACAAATTGTTTGACTAGGTAAATTTTTGGAAATAGAAGACATTGATAAATCCCAAGTTTCAAAAAAAGTTGCAGAAAACCAACAACTGATAAGAATGGTGAGGCATTTACTGTATTTTCTCCATTCCACAAACATATTAATCTATTAATTCTGGTAAGGCTAAGTAAATTTTCAAAAAAAAGGATTTCACTGTCAATGTGTTCATTTTGCAGGCATCTAAAGAATATATAATAAAAGACTTTCAGTTATATTTATACTAGTACTAAGAAAAATACATTACTAAATCTTTTATTTTGAGAATAATATTCATTGATCATACCATACTTCAGGTTGTTATAAAATTTTGAAGTTATAAACAGTATTACATGGGAAAAATAAAATGCTGTATTTGTAACTGGAATAAAGGTTTTGAAATGACTTTAACAGTCTTTCTAAATAGAACATATGGAGATGAGAAGGGAAGTTTATTGGCTTAAAAAGAAAATTTGGAAAGCTACAAAAACATCTCAATCTGGAAAAAGAATATAAAAATAGGTCTCATTGGAAATGTCATTGTAAATTAAATCTCATTAATGACCTACTATGAGTATAGATAAATAGAACAGCAAAAATTATGCAAATCAAGGTTAAAAGGTATTAAAATGAATAAATCAGACGACATAAGGGCATGTTAAATGATAATTAAAATCATTCAAATAAATGTCTGCTTCAAAGATGAACCATTTAATTGTTCCTAATGAAGAGTTCATTAGGATGACTGTTTAATCTTTACTGAGATTGGAAAAAAAGGTTTACCTAGGTTCACTGTTGTAGACGATGTTTTTCTTGCCTTAGCCAATGTATTTGAGTGCTTTTACACAAATCCTGAGAAGGGCCAAATGAAAATCATTTGTTTAAGTTTCGGGTGACTGCTTTGTCGGAATGGAGTATGATGCACGCGGATGAAAATTGTTCTCCCTTCAGTCAATAAGGTACCAGGAAAAGACACAGAATAGATGAGTTGGGAACATTCAGCTCTGATCTGAGGGTGCCTATTATTACTAATTTTGTAGATGAAATATGGGAGAAGACCATGTTTGTTTACTTCTCTGAAAGTCATCATGTCTGATCAGAATTCTTAAAGCCTTAACTTCAAAATCATCAGGCAGATTATATAACTGTTACTTTAACTACTGTATGATCCTGCTATTGTGATATATAACAGTTTCCTTTGTTTCTATCTGAATGTTACATAAGCTGGTCTTCATAAATACAAGGCACATGGAAATTATAAAGGATCTAGAGGCAGGCCATGAAGATTATTGAATGCCCCTCGAGGAAAATCAACAAGGAGAGAAAATATTTAGATGATTATGAATACCTGTTTTAGATTACAGGCAAATAAAATTTAAGAAGAAATTTAAAACGATAAAACAGAAGTTTTTGAGGTGGCAAGTCCCAAGATTTAGTACACAAAGTAAACAAAAAACAAGGGTAGGAGAGGAGGTGGAGAAAAGGGAACCCTCATACACTACTGGTGGGAATGTAAACTGGCACAGCCACTGTAGAAAACAGTACGGAGATTCCTCAAAAAATTAAGAATGGAACTACCATATCATCCAGCTATTCCACTGCTGGGTATTCATCCAAAGAACACGAAAACACTAATTTGAAAAGATATATGCACTCCTATGTTGATTGCAGCATTAGTTACAAGAGCCAAGACATGGAAACAACCTAAGTGCCCATTGATGAATGAATGGATAAAGAAGATGTTGCATATATATACAATGGAGTACTACTGAGCTATAAAAACATGAAATCTTGCCATTTGTGACAATATGCATATACTCTGAAAATATTATGGTAAGTGAAATAAGTCAGAAAAAGACAAATATTGTATGATTTCACTCATATGTGGAAGATAAAAACAATAACAACAACAACAAACAAAAAAGCACATAGATACATAGAATGGATTGGTTCCCAAAGGAGAAGGCATTGGCAGGAGGGTGAAATGCGTAAAGGGAGTCATTTGTACAGTGACAGATGGAAACTAGATTTTTGGTGGTGAACACGATGCAATGTATACAGAATTCAAATTATAATGATGTACCCCTCAAATCTATATAATGTTATAAGCCAATGTTACCTCAACAACAAAAAACGGTAAAGATATTTTAAAAGGTTGAATGCAACTCAGTATTGAATGCAATATGTTTGTCTAGAGGCAAAGAAGTCATCACAGAATGGCAAAAGTTGGCTGATATAGTCAAGTGGTCTGTTACTGGATACCCGATTTAATCTCCCTTCATAAGATTTGATACTCAATAGATACATGTTGTATAATTTATAGTCATGTAAGTATCTTTAGTTGCACTATTACATGAAAAGTATTTTTATTTATATTTTACTCCTTCCTAGAAACATATTTGAAAATCTGTCTCCATAAAAGGTAAAAAGGTTTTACAAAACTTGTCAGAAGAATGAGAAGGAGGAAAGAAACAACTTACTTTTTATTTGTTTGTTTGCCACCTGGCTTGATGTTCTGTTGCCAGTGGTGTCATCTGGTTTTAAACAGATAGCACTATTCAACAACTGTCTTTACCTTAACACAGGTGAGGCTGTGGGTGATCTGCCCATTCACCTCTGTGTCAAAGAATTCTTACTGTACTTTTGGCCTAAGGCTTTTTTCTGGCCTGGAGCACAATCTGCCCCTGTGTTGGGCAAGTTGGAAGAGCTGGATCTTCAATAGCACTAAACCAGTGAGAAACAGGGAGTTAGCAGGTAAATTCCCCAGCCCTCTGGCTCCTGAAATGGCACCATTCTGATGCCTACCCTATATACCACCACCCGAAGTTCCTCGGTAGGATTGAACTCCAATTAGCTACAGTGGTTAGTGGCTTAAAACCTCACTCCTTACGACTTTCTTTCCTTACCTCTTTCATTTCCCCACTCTCCTCCTGGTGTTTCCTGAGATCATCTCCCAGATAAACTTCCTGAACTGCAATCTATCTCAGGGTCAGCTTCTGGGGGAACACAAACCATGACATGTAGTTTCTTCATATGTAAAATGGAGATAATAACATTAATCTCAAAAAGGTAATGTAAGCATTAATCTAAATAATTAAAAAGATACTGCATGGAACTTAATAAAGGAAGATATTTTGTTCCTTATTCTTAGGTGGTGAAGTATTTGCAGGTGGTAATTGGTGAATAGCTAAATTAGATGGTATTTACATAAGGTTATCCTAAACATTAAAAATTTCCCATCTCCACATGCAGTAGTCTTCCTACTGTAATAGACAGGTGGATTCAGTCCAGAGTTTGAAAAAAATATAGTCAGTAAACAAAGGAAGTCTGCCAACACACTTTCAAACAAAAAAACATTGATTCTGCTGAAAATGTTAAGTTGCCAGTGCCTTGTTTGAGAATTTTTTAAAAAATGAAACTAAATGAAGATACTCATAACATAATGTGTGACCCATTCAATAGTACTTCTTTAGGCATCTGTGTCTCCTTACTAAACTATAAACCTTTTAGGAAAAGGAAGTTTTTAAAAAATTGTATTTATTCCTTTTCTTTTTCATCTAGGACATCAATAATTGTGCATTTGAAGAAACTTAAATGGGTGAATGGATGGTTGGAAACACATTCTTTGGAAATCTTTAAAAGTTTATACATGATACAGTATTTTGAAAAGGAAAGAGACACCGTCATCAATCAACCTGACTGATTAGAAGACAATATGTTTTCTCATTAAATCCAAACAGAATCTTTTGAAAATAGAGCAAATTTTGAACTTATAGGCTTTGACATAACATGTTTGTTAGAAAGCATGAATGTCCTCCCTCATATTAAAATCACTTTATTTTTTGTCATGAAGAGAACATGATATCATTTTCTTATTAATGAAAATAAATTTTCCAGGTATGATAGCCAAATATTTGAAGTAGCTATAAAGAAGAGGGGTTTCCTTTTACAGAAACCAGAGATATCAAGGCTCTTGACGTGTTACCTCACATTGCCATTTCATTAGAATTGTCTGTTCATTCTGATAGATTAGCTAGGCATTCTTTAGTTGCTTTCCTCTCTGTGTGTATGTGACAATATAAGATACAAAGTGGCAGCGAGACCTTGAACATTTAGGGACTTATTTGTCAAGAGGGCATTTCAACTCTTGGGTACAACATGCTTATAAACACGCCACTCTCCACAGATTGCATGTTAACAAGACAGGGTTTTTTGCTGCTTGCATTTGCATGTAGCCTGTATCTGAAGTCTTGCTTTCATGTCTTAATTTTTAAAACCCCTGGGAGCTTTAATGATTTGGATATCGAGTTATTTAAAGCAATTTGTATACATATTTTATTCCTTCTGGTTATTTATTTTTCTTGTATGTCGCTTAGAAAAGGCCAAGCATGAAATTGGAGCTGCAAAGCAAGAAGAAATTTATTGATATGAAACTGCTCTGAAAACTCAATAGGTGTGCAGCAAAGCAAGAAGGGTAAAGGGGCTGAATAATTCATTGAACCTTTAAGCATCAATAAATAACACTTACAGTGAGGAATGTCTGCTTTGCAACATTAGGTATGAAATGTGAGTATAAAATAAAAGACATCTTCAAATGCCATGTTGTGAGAACATTCGAATAAACAAAGGTGGTTTTTTTATTAATAATTCTGTGGATCTCAACACCATGAATAAAAAATTTCAGGACTGGGAAACTCATATTATTCTGTGTAGTTCCTCAAATTTTATCTACATTGGTCAAATGAGTTAAAATATGGATAATAACACAATAAAATCAGAATATTTTATTTATACACAATGGTACACAATGATGAAGGTATTATCATTATAATTATAAATTCAGTCATTTATTTATGTACCAGGAAGAAAGTTATGAATATGCCATAGCTATATTTAAAACCACGCAAATGGCACATCCTTACATAACACACTATAACTACTACTACTGTTAGTACCAACTACATTATTATTAGGTATACTTGCGAAACTGCTTACATAAAAAGATCAGTCCCAGTGATGATAGGTAAACATTTAGCAACTTTAAAAACCAGACAAAATATTGACACAATTTGCAAGATGACTATTAATAATACAAATACCAAATTGTTTGTAAAGGAACAAATTAAAAGATAAATTAACCAGCATGTAAGAAAATAATATGGTGTAATGGAAACACTGGGAGCCTCCTAGTAAGAAAGACCCACACACTTGACTTACTAAATTTATTAATTTTGACAAGTTACCAAACTTCTCTGATTTGGAGTTTCCTTATATTTATCTATGCTAATAATTCCATCTATCTCCCATAGATTTGTTCTATGGATGAGCATATACACATATATATCTTAGAACACACACATACATAATTTAGATTATTAAACTGCATTAGGTGTTCAATAAATATTAGTTATTTTATTTTATTGTTTTTAGTAGGAAAAATTTAATGTCTGAAGATCAGATGGAAACAAAGAAATGAGTATCCATGTGGATGGGCATGTGTATTAAATGAGATAATATACAGAAAATAACTAGTACGGTGTCTGGATCATAACAATCACTGTCCAACTATTACGTCTCTGCTCCCTTCTTCAGTTTCTTTTGTTTATCTCAATGTAGGGCCAACAGTTATAATTATAACTTCAAGTAACTGTAAACAGTTCTCAACTTTTGACAGTGGTACAATATTGGATAAATATCCCACAATTGTATCCAATTGAAGGATATGCTATTTTCAGCACCATGAATATTAACAATCAATATCACTTAGCTACGCGCCACTTCTCCCTTTTTTTCTTACTCAATGAAGAAGCCAAATGACCAAATCAGGGGGATGGAAAAACACAGCCCTAGACTTACTTGGAAATAAAACACTATATAATTGAATTTTGGAATAGATTCAAAATGCATACTTCACAAGCAGCTGATACTTTATTCTTCTGAATATTTGAGGATGTTATATAGATGATTATAAAAATTATCTACTGCACACGATTTCCAGTTACGCTTTCAGAATGGAAACACAAAGATAGTACAAGTGGTCTTCCTGAGACTAGCACAATTACAAATACTTTTAGCTATTGTTAATGGGTATGATCATTTGCCTCATATTTGACATGAAATATAAATGAATGGCTTGCTATTTTAAAGACAAATAATTACTCAAAGTGATGTGGCTTAGAGGATGAACGATCTACAGTATACTGATATATTAGGCAGAGGGCATAGCAAGGAAGAATGGCTGAGAAGGCAACGCGGAGCACAAATTGTGTAAAAGTCTGCTATGTAATTTCATTTTACTTTTAAAAAGATACTTATGGAAGGAAATGAGATGCTTTGAATCCAAACCCTTCTTAACACTGCTTAACTCCAGTACTTAGTACAACTTACTTTTTAATGATATACAGAAATTAGTGATATCAACAAAGTGATTTATGTAATGGGGAAAAAAAGGTTTAAGGAAAAAGGTGAAAGATTATT
Organism: Equus quagga; assembly: GCF_021613505.1. Lineage (NCBI taxonomy): Eukaryota > Metazoa > Chordata > Mammalia > Perissodactyla > Equidae > Equus > Equus quagga. The sequence continues at coordinate 83,010,888 of NC_060269.1, forward strand.
TAGTCTGAAAACGAGAAGACAATAAGTAATCTTTATATGTCAGAAATTCAGTTTTTAAGAGTAAAACAAAATGCATAGGCAATACGTGATAGCAGTTTCATACGTGAATCCTAGAGAAATGGAAGTTGTAGTCCTATCATGATGTAGGTAAAAAGCAGAGGCTTAAGTCAGTGTCTTGCTCAAGGCAGGAAATCAAATCATATTAATCAGAATCAGAGAAAAGCAGGGAAATGATTTCAGAACTATCTTTGTAAGTTCTACCTATATACTTTATAAAAATGGAAAAATAATGAAAACATGCTTTAGAACAGAAAAAGTTAGGAGTTAAGAGGAAAAGGAGAGGAATGACTTATCACTAAAAAAAAAAAAGGCAGGATTCTTATTTCAGTGTGAGTATATATTTACTTCATGTGGGACAGCTTTGGACTTCCAGGCAAATGGGTGGTTTTAGCACATGTTTATATTTGCACTAAAACAGTAAGAGAAACAAAAATAAGGCCATGCAAGAAAAGAGAATTGGAGAAAAAGCACAAGAAATAAGAGATGTCAAAAAATGTTGGATTTGGAAGTTGATGAACAAGTGTTAACAGACTAAGTAGGTCAGAGAAAGCTAAAACCTGGAGCTGGGGGCAGGAAGGTAACAAGAAACCACGGCTGTGTGAACCCCTCTGCAGAAGCTCCGTGGTTAGAGGATCAAGTACCTGTCTGGAGAGAGGCAAGAAGAGAGTGGTGAACATGAAAGTGTTTTACGGGCATAACTCACAGCTAAGAACTTATTAAAATTTCCTCTCACTTCTTGTAAAGGTTTTTCCTTCCATCAGCATAACTTGGCACATGAAACAGATAAAGCTACCTCTGCTTCAATCTAGAATTATGTACCTATCTCTGAACTACAGAGCTAGTATTTTAGCTATCTAGTAGTGAACAAGGGAGACTAAACTGTACTGATAAATGTCTAACATTTTCTTAAAAAGTAAGTTAATTTTTATGTCAGGTATTTTCACTTACTGTGAGCAGATACTTCCTCCCTTTGAAAATTCTCCCCTATTTTTTCTTCAGTGCATCACACTGTTCTTGTTCAGGGTCTAATTCTATGACTCTTCCTTTTTCGTGTTCCTCTATGCCTACTTCTTAAAATTAAGTGTTTTTGCCCCACATCTCATGATTTCTGCTGGCATTTGATAACACTCCCAGCATGTTACCTATCACTAATATAATTTATACTTCTAAATCAATATCTAGAATTTGGAATTCTCTCTTCAGCTCTGGACTAGTGCTTCTCTTTGCTTCATGGTCCTTGAATCCTTCCCATCAGCTACGAGCTAAGAAACTTGTGTCAAAATGTAAATTGACTTTGTCACGAATCACTTAAGTGTAGTTCAGACCAGCTGACCTTTCTTGTTTTTTTAGTACAATTTGCTGGATGAAGGATGCAGTGTGCTCATTTACTTTATCGTACAAACTCCCTTCTTTGGGGACTAGAACTTTGGTTAGCATTGGTTTTGTACCATACAATTGTCTATCAGATATCTCTAAATAATTGTGCACAGTTACCCTAAGCTTAGGGGGTTTTTTTCATGAAGCAATTCTTTTCATTTCCCTTACAACATGCTCTCTTATTGATGGAGAGTAAAACTTCGATAATGAGTGTTACCTATACCTTAATGAATTAATTTTTTGATGAATGGAAATCACCATAAAACCAAAAACTTAGGGGTGGTATTTCTTCCTCTCTGTCTACATCACCACACCCTGGCCCACATTTCGATTTTATCTATTCTATCTTTAAAGATCTCTTAAATAGGTCACAATCACCAATTCCCTTGGATATTTTTCATAGCTTAAAAATAAAGTATTTAATTTTTAACTTTAAATAATTTTAAAGTTAATAATTAAACTACATAAAGTTTAAGTAAACTCAATCTATCATAAAAACGTCTTAGGGTCCGGTCCCATGACCGAGTGGTTAAGTTTGGCAGCCCAGGGTTTCATTGGGTTCAGATCCTGGGGGCGGACACGGCACCGCTCATCAGGCCAAGCTGAGGCAGCGTCCCACATGCCACAACTAGAAGGACCCACAACTAAATATACAACTATGTACTGGGGAGATTGGGGGAGAAAAAGCAGGAAAAAAAACCTTCTTAAATTGTCTTTTTTCATCTGATTTTCTTCGTTTCCAATCCTTCCTTCCCCTACATACCATAGTTATCTTTCTAAAACACATTAGTACTTTGTTTAATTGCTTTAAGATTTTCCCGTGGCTCTCAAATACTTAATAATAACAAAAATAAAAAACATGACAGTAAAGCTAGCTAGTTTATATTAAATGCTTACTACGGGTCCACCTGTGTGAAGCATTTACAGACATACATTTATCTGCAAAATAATCCTTATAATCACAATTTTACAGATCAGGAAGCTAAGTCCTAAAACGTTTACATTAATTACCCAACATTACACAGATAGCAAGTGAAAGACAAACTCAGGCAGTCCAATTCTGGAACTTTAAGCACACAGGATTAAGTTTATATTTCTCTGAAAACATAACAGGCACTTCATTTTCTAGGTCGTATCTCTACATGTACCCTTTCTGATCTCCCTATCTCCTCCAACACTATGCCCAGCCTCACCAAAGTACTGAGTTCATGTCTCATTTCAGGTCATTCCGTGGTTACATGTCATCATATTTGCTTTTACTTTGCCACTGTCACACTCCTTTCTACCTGGAAAATTTCTAACTCTTTACTAAAAGTCATCTCAAGTTTACTTCCCCAATGAAGCCTTCTATCCAATGCCCAGGGGGAGTTGTACTGCCTCATTCAAACAATATTTTCTCAGTGCCTAGGAATTCAATAAATAACCCAGGCATAGTACCTGTCTCCAAGGAACTTACAGTTTGACAGGAAATAGAGGTGAGTACATAACAAATCTAGTGCTGCTGAGTAGACTTGTGATGAGAGAAAGAGTGGAGAAGCTCTGAAAACATATAGAATGGGTAGGTTGCTCAGACAAAGGGAGCAACGAGAGGACTAATCAGAGTCTGGCATCTAAGCTAGGCATAAGATTTGTGGGGAGAAAAAAGAGGATGAAAGGTCCAGGATACAGGATCTTTTATGCATATATTCTTATGTATTCCATCTATTATGTAATTTATCCCTATACATAACTATCTGTTTATAAGTATCTTCCACCCACACCTCAAAAAATAAGCTCCTAAGACCACATTCTCTCCCTTTTCATCATACAACCAACTCTGAATTGATACACAGTAATACCTAGTCTAGATTTGTTAAATGCAAAAAGAAATAATTTAATGAAGGCCTAAGAATAAATCACTGACAAATGGAATGCAGAGAAGAGGGCAATTTCAAGAACTATTTAACAACTTGAAACGACAGGGCTGGTAGGGAGAGTTTAGCATGCAGGACAAGCAAGGCAGAGGCAGATCTCAAGGATGCTCCTGTCTAGCTTGGTTGCCCGGCAAGGCGGAAGTGCAGTTACGAAGAGGAACCACATTTGGGGTTTAGAGTTTGAGATGCCAATGAGGCTTCCAGGTTTCATTCACGACCTTCAACGTCCCTTTACAATACTGCTGTGTGTTGGGAAAGATGTCTTCTCCTTCATCAGGCTTCACCTGGTCTCTGTAGTCACTCAGCTACCACAGTTCTTGACTCATAATTGACGTAAAAAAATTTTGATTTACAAACTATTGATCTAATGGTTAGATGTCAAAGGAAAACCTCCTTAATACTTTTATTTCCCTTGGAGCACTTGAAAAAACCTATTTTCTCAAACAAATTATTAGAATCAGGAAGTGATAGTTTTAAATTTTTATGTGAGTATGTGTCCTCAGGGCATATAACATATGCTTGGGTAAGTTAATTTAGGACAACACAATACAACTGTCTGAATCATTATTGTTTAGAGATGAATAATACATTGCTAAGCCAAATGTTCTCCTAATTTGACCAGCTTACTGATGTTGTAGATACGTTCTAGTACAAGTTGCCAAAAAGAGAAAGCTCAGCTAAACACAGATTTGCATTTAAAATGTTACTATCACAGCAGATCTCATAAATATATAACTAATAGCTTACCAGCTTGCAGAATCTAAAGCTTAACATTTTAGTCACTGCCATCCAGCTTAAAATTTCCCACCAAGATGATTTCAGAATTTAACCCACAGGGAAAATACGTTTATTACCTTTTGCCTGAACAACATTTTCTTTATTTCATAAATATATTTAAGAACCACGGTTGCCTCACGTAATGGTTACTTTCATATAATCACAAATTTATTTTGGAGTAAGAGAAAACAGGGCAATATACCTGCAGAAATTTCACACAACCCAGTTCGTTGCCGCAGGCAATGTGTTAAAAAGCAGCAGTTTCCATAAATAACTCATATTTATTTCAAGTGACAGGCCTCAGTCTCAACGGCTGAATTACTCTAGGAACTAATACATGGACATGGGGAGCATGAAGCAGCAAGGACAAGCCTAACGGTAGGATGAGGAGCCAAGCAAACATTTATTCCTTGTATTTTATCCTGGCTACCTCCCAGGATACTGGAATGACTGGCTACATTCCATAGCTGTTTATGACATTTGAAAAAGCTTAGGATCTGTGAAGCTGGAGTAAGTTGAGTTGAGTTTTACAAAAGTAAAAGCTTGTGAGAAATTCTTGAATCCCATGAAACCAAGTTATTTTGGAGAAGAGTAACTAGTCAAGCAGAGAATTTCTCTCTGCCCTTCATTTACCCGTAACTTGCTTGGCATTCCTTAAAGCCTCTAGCATCCTTTCATGAATAAAAAAGGAATAAGATTCCTGTGACACATAAAACCCTCTGTTTTCACTTTTTCCCGTAGGAGCCTGGATAAACTTGCTAATCTCAGAGATACAGGACAAATTAGGAGGTCCACCTTGTTGTATGTAATTCATCCTGTGGACTCCCCCATATCTTTCAGTTGTCCCTACTCTGCTCGGGACTCCTGAGACCCACCTCAGTCCACAGGTCCATCTTATTTTCATGATAGAGAACTGCTAGGATAGCACTCTGCAGGCTTTACCGGGCGCCAGGTGAAAAGGAGTGAAAGCAACGCTCTGAATTTACCAGCAAATAACACTTCCTCTGTTTGTCCTCTCATAACGGCTGCACTCTATTAATATCAGCTTCCCACTGCAGGATGAATAAAGGTGTAGTACAAAACGGACCCCCAGCGCAATGTTTTACCCTGCGTCTGTACAGGTTCTGGGAAACATTTTGTTGGTGTAACTTACCAGCACGGTTAGAACACAGTCTAACCGAGGGTGCCTGAAGCCAACCGTCTTCCTGAAACCTCGCGGACTGGACAAGTGCACGAAGAAAACCAGGTGGAATAATTTGATCGAAATGCATGGCCCATATCATTTTGAAAGTTTTCTCTTACAAAGGGGGAAATCCTGACTTAATCACAGATGAAGCATATCAGGGAAGAAACATTAGGGCCTTACATGCACTTATTCTTTTATAACCCCTATTTTTTAATAACTATTGAATTTAAAAATATTTTCTTTCTCTCTTAATAGAAACAACATGCTTAATTTATCACGGAGGATACGAAGAAAATATAGGTCACTCATCAGAGTTTACTTTGCCAGGGAAAAAAGCCATGGGATAACAAACTCTATTGCTCATTTTTTTATATTATAGATTTAAAGTAACATTGCAATAAGTCTAGATGCTTTTTAGCTGCTGTGTTAAAAATGACTTTACTGATTGAATATTTCAGCTACTCTTTTACACTTCATTAATTTTGGCTGGTGTTTCATATTTTGCTTTTTGTCATGCAAAATAGATTTAAAACAATCGTGATCCTTTTAAATTTGCAGACTTCTGTGAAATAAAAAGAAATATAGCTTTCTATAAATGTGACCTGATTAGTGATTTTCAAGTTTGGTCCTATTACCACCTACCCCTAGTTCCAAAATGACCTTTACACACCCGATATTTAATTGCTGAACTAATTTATAGCTAACTGTCTAGGATGCTGGATCAATAGGAAAATACAAAGCTGCCAAATGGATCTATTTACCTTTAACAATTATTTGAAATAGATTATTGTTATTGGCCACACTTAGGCACTTATTCTAATGATGGTATTGAGATATTTAAAAACAATTACCTTTCAGTATATTCTGCCCCATTTACTTTGCAGGTAATATTTATAGTATTTAATGATTTACCAAACTTCCAATTTTAACACTTTGGTTTTTTCCTCTGAAAACCCTCATATCATTGTATGGCTAGGCTCTCAAAATCTAACTATGATATTAAATGTTCCTGAATTACTGGGAACAAGTAGTCCAGATGGTTACCGAGGCTAGGATCACCTTATTCTGAGGAAGTGTATGAACTTAGAATGGAGGCACACTCTTTCTAAGATCGTCACCATGAAGTATCAGCTACTATGCTCATCACAGATCATAAGAACTTCATTCAATTTGCCTTAAAAATCTTTCAGATCTAAGCATCTTGCAAATGTACTGAAAGAAAAAGCAAAGGAAAAACAATAATGACACGCAATGTCAAGTTTCTAGTCAGTCTGCAAACCCTCATTTAGTTGACTCTCTCAGCACCAGCTGTAACCCAATTAAATTCAACAGTGCACAGGTGTTCACAGGAATGACTAACACAAAAGCATACTTCCCTTTAGGGCACTTAAAAAATTAGAGTTCTTTAATTTCCATACACCTTCGAAACCCAAACCAAACAATACAATACTGAGAAAAAAAAGAAATTAGATACAGCAGGGGAAAAACACGATCAGCATGAGCTATAACCCAATTAAGCTGAATAGTACTCAGGTGTTTGCAAGAGCACACTCACTCAAAATTTTACCAACACAAACCAACTTTCTCTGATACCTCTTAACACTGACGATGAATATCCATTTGTCTTAAGGTTACTGTGAGATGAGAGTTTTCTGAATCTGGGTTCTTAAAAGTGGGGATGTAATGTATAGCATGGTGACTGTAATTAATAATACTGTATTGCATATTGGAAAGCTACTAAGAGAGTAGATCTTAAAAGTCCTCATCCTAAGAAAAAAAATTTTTTAACTATGTATGGTGATGGATGTTAACTAGACATTGTGGTGATCATTTTGCAATATATACAAATAAAGAATAATTACATTGTACACCTGAAATGAATAAATGTTATATGTCAATTATATCTCAATTTTTAAAAAATGCATTTCATTGTAAAATATAATGTAGTGAAAATAAATATAGATTTTTATCTAAATATTCCATCACAGGCACTTAACATTTTAAAATACCTATTTTAGTTCAGCAGAGTCACTCAATATAGGTTTCAATTTTCACTGACATCCTTTGAATTTCATGCATGATGAAGAAAATACTCCTCTTATTTATTAAAATCGCCAACTATTTGGGATATTTTCCCTAATTTTGATTAATTATTTTACAGTTAAGTTTTAAGATATTAGAAAGACCTGGTCAAATAGACAGGTTCTGATCATGTGTTATTTAAGGTATATTTACAAATCAATAATATCAATACCCAGATACAGTAGTTAATTTCTTTTAATGTGAAAATGGAAGGTTTTCAGCCCCATCCATGATTCAAATTTTCTGGGCAGAAATAATTTTGTGCTAATTTTAGTAGAAAATTGTAAATTCCTTACTAACGCCACTGGTTAGCAAAGTGTGATCTCCAACCCGCAGCATCAGTGACACAGGAAAAGTTTCCGGGAATGCACAATCTCATGCCCCATCTCAGCCTTTCTGCATCAAAAACTCTGGAGATCTGGGGCCGGCCCGATGGCTGAGTGGTTAAATTCACACACTCCACTTCGGAGGCCCAGGGTTTCACCGGTTTGCCTCCTCAGCACGGACCTAACCCCGCTCACCACGCCATGCTGAGGCAGTGTCCCACATAGCACAACCAGAAGGACCTACAACTAGAATATACAACTATGCACTGGGGGGCTTTCGGGGGAAGAAGAAGAAGAAGAAGAAATAAAAAGAATATTGACAATAGACGTTAGTTCAGGTGCCAATCTTCAGGAAAAAAAAAACCTCTGGGGTTCTGGCCTAACAATCTCTCTATTGCTTTGAATGAGCCATCTGAGTTATACTGATGCACTCTTAAATTTGAGAACCAATGGTCTGTTCTATTTCTGCCTCTTAATATACCACAAAAATGTGGCAAACTTGGATTTATACCATGGTGACCTATGGAATAAATCAGAACATAGTTTACTACCATTTTCCACCCCATACACACAACTAAATATAAACACATCATTTCTAAATTTCCAAATATTTGCTAGCAAAAAACATGCTCACTTCATTTATAATAACTGTGTAATCAAGTAATTGGGCTAATATGACTCTAAATGAAAAACTCAGACATTATAGAATTATTATTTGAAACATCATTGTTATATACAGAAACATGAATTGCATATGTTATTCTCAGTAATTTCTTATTGAACTGGATTGTTCAATTGATAGAAATCTTCATGAAATTAATTGTATGATTTAGATTAATTTGAGGTTATTCCTCCTGTCCAAATTCATATAGGAGAGAAATAAATACCAGAAAAAACAGAAAAGAAAATACATCTAATTTGTGTAGTGTGTCCATGTGTTTAATATTGCTAATTACTTTGGGTACTTTAGCCTATGATATTTATTTTCTCCCAATATTACTAATCTTAAACTGGTCATCATTATTCATAACTACAAGTCGTTACACAATTTTTGCATTCCTTTACAAAACCCTACGGTAACACAGATAATTAGTAAGGAAATGATTCTGTGAGTGGTAGAATGTAGCTGTTGGTACTGAAGTAACAAACACACATTTCTGTGACTAAGTAAGGAAATAGGAGAGAGAAAAAGATTATGTATCAAAAGATCTAAATCGAATTATACACACTACAAAACATATACATGTGTAAAAGAAAAATTAATTTTTATTCTTCTCTTAAAGTCAGCTATATCCCATTTCAGACTTTCTCTTCTGATTCATTTATAAGGCAAATACATAGTTTTTCTATATGCTGTTTTATCAAATAATACAAGTAATTTAGATAGAAATATAGCAATGAAAAAAGGTAAACTCTCTCCCATTCATTAATTTTAAAATGTTGTATAAACATATTTAAAATATTTTTATTTGTGATGTAATTTAAAGAAGTGTGAAATTTTAAAAGTGTCATTCTTATTTTTCTACCAGAATGTAATTAATAATGTATATATTTATGGAATATTTTCAGAATTTTTTTATGATAAGCTACTGACAAATACATTTGTATATCCAGGAAAACTTAGTTATTCTAGAAATTAGCTCTTGAAAACAAGATAACAGCATTAGTCATTCTTTCCTCCCCGATCACTCTTTTTTGTTTTCAGCTTTCTATAGTAATTTGCCTCTTCCTAGAAAGTGTGAATATTCCATAAAAATATTAATGATTAACAAATATTTTAATTTAAGAAGCTTTCCTCAATTTTGGAGATTTATCATATGCTGACAGCACAAAATCATGGGTCCGTGTTAATTGGATGACAAGATAGAAAGTATAGGTGTACCCTTGCAAGGAAAATAAAAGGAGCACTATAAGCACTGAATGGATCCAATGAAATGATTTTCATCAATGTGAGTATACTGATTTCATATAAGGCATATGAAGTCATATATATTGTATATACACACACTGGCATAAGCGCAACCATGTGTATATATGCAACTGCTTGACATACGTCATCACCAGTATCCCAAGATAGAATGCACTTAGCTGACACCATGCTTGATTCTGGGAATATTGGAATGAACCAGACAAATATGGCTCCTGAGTTCATGAAGTTTAGAGTATGGTGAGCATCTGTCATATCCCAAGATCATTCATGTAGCAGATCGTTCAAAACCAACTGACATGCAATACAGTTTGAAAGAAAGTGTATAATAAATGTGTGTAAATTATTTCTGCTTTGAATAAAGCAGAGTGAATGAACTAGTTAACCCAATGAAGGAAACTGTGAGATATGCTTTGACAGCTAAAGATAATAGTTGTAACATGGGCAAGAATTTGTTTACTTTTCAACTCTCACATGAGATAGTGTTCTCAGAAACTTTAAATAAGTCTGAATTGATTAGTAAGTTATAAAAGAAAACTTATAGTAGTAGAAATTTGTAGATGGAATTTAGAAAATATACAGGATGATACCAAAATATCTATATAAAATTTTAATTGATAAAATTATAATTTGAGCAGATATCATAAACTTTAAATAATACTTTATTTTCCAAAATTTTAATTAGTAGGATAATTCTATCTTTATTTGCTGAAATGAAATTGCTAGGTATCTTTCATGTTTATTCAATGAGCAAATAAATTTTACATGAATAATTCATTCTTAGTAATGTAATTTTAAGTTAACATTTATGTCATTGAAAACGGACATGCTGATATATTGTTCAATGTCAAGAAAAACCGTAGATAACTTAGCGTCAATTTTTAGGTCCACCTTTAAGTCACTGTGTTACCCTATAAATTAATTTATCTTTTTGTTTTCTCAGTATAATGTCAGTAGCACATAAGTATAAAATTATTAATATCTTAATATTAAAAGTAGTATGTTAATTTCTAAAGTATGTTACTTGACCTAAATATTAATATTCTCAAGAATATAAATGTTTAAATTTTTAAAAATAGGATAATTCTTAAAATGTCGAGAAAGGAGAGAGCGTAGTTGTAACTATTTGGGAAAAAGATTATGCAAATAATAATTTTCAAATAAAGGAATCTCTGAAAAATTCTTTACAGCCTTTCTTCAGTCTGCTGATACAGACAGTTAAAATGAGATCATGTGTTTGCTCAGATTCATTTCTGATATCTACCATATATATGTTCATATGAGTTTATGTACCCTGTACTACAAAAAGATGTAAATGCTGATATTTGATTTGAAATGCTTTCTAAAAATCAGGATGATCAGGTAGGGACGAATTTAATGGAGTTGGATAAGGTTCAGAAAATAGTCATGAGGTCCAGGTGTATTACATAAGAACAGGAAAAGTATGTTTTAAAAATATAAACAGTATGAAATTATTAAGTATGGGCTTGATCACTGTATCTCTTCTAACTATTAGAAGGCTACTTCTCCCAGTTAGAGGCTTTTTAAAAAGTCAAGTTAATGCAAATGAAAAAAATTATTTCACACTGTGGACAATTCACTCATGTATTTGATAAATAAATTTATGTGTTATTTTAAAGGTTTTTTTCTCTTACCTAGATCAAAAGACATATGTTACAGATTGATTGTTACCAAAGATCTAAGGACATAAATCAAAGCACCTTAATTCCTTATCATGAAATAATCATACAGGAATTTACTTAACACCTATTTAAATATAAGTCCACAGCTTTAAAATAACATGTTTAAACTTATGTCATCTCCTCATAACTCATATAGAATACTTTGCTGTATATTCTAACATTATGGCAATGTCTTGCTCTTATTATCATATTCAGTACAACTAGAATTAGAGGAATGACACATCATGTAAGTCTTAGTAGGTATATTGGTAATGTTTACCATTACTTAAACGAAAAACACCACTTCTATCCCTATTTAATCATGTTCTTCATTTCAAGTCCCCTAAACACCATCTGATCACGTTATATATGTGTTTGGAAAAGTAAATTCTACACACATAGATTCAGTCATCACTGTGAGATGCGAAATTTTAGTAGTGTGTTTGAACAGCTTTTTTGAGAACACAAACATTATGGAGGGACTGCTACGTTGTTTCAACAACCATCTCATGCATGCACACACTGGCAAAGTGGTTCCTGCATTATTTATGGAACCGTTTTGTTTGCACATACCCACGTTTGTTCACTTTTAAAGTTTCAGGTATAGGCAAACAAACACAGAGAAGGATATTTTCTTAAGAGAGAATTTCTTATGAGAGATTTCTTTTTAGGCATTGGAGAAGACGCATAATTTCTTAAAATTTGCACACTTTAAACTATTTACCAAGGCAATTTTGGACAGATAAAATCTATCCATTTTAACACTTATTTGAATACAATGTATTATTAATTAGGAATTTAATAACATATATAATCAAATTCCTAAGAAATGGTTGGCATTTGATTTCTGTTTGGAGAATTACTTTCAATAGCTTTTTCTTTAAACTATAATTTAGTACAAATACAAATATAGTTCTACCATCAATGTATATTTATTGAACATCTGACAGAGGATGAGCTCTAATTTTGGTCCATTGATGAACAGAGGTTCAAATATAGTCACTATACTCAATTTACAGTTATTTGGAGAAGTAAACTAAAAGAATTACTGAAAACATAGTAAAAGTGCCAAGTGAGTACAGAGACATATAGTACTAGGGAGGAAGAAATGACCACCAAGAACTGAGGGAATCCTTGAAATAAAGGTAGAAGGGTAAACATTAAGTGGAAGTGGGCAAAGACTTCAGGCATTACAAACAGTGGGAATGAAGCGGCAAGTGAGAAATCAACAGACATGTCAACAAATAATGAGTAAGCTAGTTTGAGGTAAAAAAAATTGGTATTTAGTGGTAGTGGATGATGAGGAGTCTTTTGAATAGAGAATGTAACCTGGTATTTTTGGAAGATTAATCTAGCAGTGTTCTATTAACTGGCTGTTCAATGGGAAGAGTTGGTAGTGGGTGAGGAGCAAAAGTTAGGGCATGAAATTTCACAGGAGGCTATTACGATCCTTCAGGAATAATGAGGGCCTGGACTAAGGTAAAAGCTGTAGGAAAGAATGAATGGATGAAGAGGTGATTTGCAAGTAGGATCTAAGGAGTTCCGAGTGCGATTCAATTTGAGAGAAAGGAAATATTCAAGAATAACACAGAGGCTAAAGAATGAACCAAAATAATATAGCTGCAGAGATGACACTAGGGTTCAGTAAGTTCACGTTAAATTGAGACAGTTTTAATGGATTTAAATAAAACCAGTCACAATGTATCTCAGATTCCTTTATCCTTTCCATTTCATGTAAGTATAAATGTTATCCATTTATTCAGACTATTCAATACTAATATTTACTTGGATTCTCTTATGTGCTAGGCAAACACTAGGCTCTGAGAATACAGATTATAAAACATAGCATTTGCTTTTATGGAGTTCATATTTTAGTGATAGAAACAGAGATATTAGCAAGTACTTATATTACAATAAGTACTCCATTAGAAATATGTGTAAAGTGCTATGAGAATACAGGGAAAATGACTTGGAAAGTAACGGTTATACGTCATACTTTTCTAAGCCCCATATTTCAGTTCTAGATCTTACAGAAGTAAGGAAGAATATGTAAAATGTATGTGAATAACTTAATAATATATTTACATTTCCATATATTAATCTAAAGTCTGATAATACTGAAATATGAAAAGGCAAGATAAAGGATAATAATATAAACTAAGAGAAAAAATCAATAAACTCTGTAAATCTTCACATTTTTGAGGTATGCACAGGAAAAAAAGGGTATTCAATTTAAATGTTATTAAAATTTCCCCAGACAGATCTCTAAAGAAAATATGAATTGAGTTGTTTTTTTGAAAAGGTAAACAAAATTGACAAACACTTGACTAGACTAAGAAAAAAAGAGCAAAGACTCAAATACACAAAATTAAAAATGAAAGAAGAGACATTACAACTGATACTACAAAAATACAAAGAACCATAAGAGAATACTATAAACAATTGTATGCCAACAAATTAGACAACTGACAAGAAATGAATAAATCCTAGAAACATACAACCCACCAAGACCAAATTATGAAAAAACAGAAAATCTGAACAGAGTAATAACAAGCAAGGAAATTGAATCAGTAGTTGCAAATCTCACAATGAAGAAAAGCCCAAGACCAGATGGCTTCACTAGTGAGGTCCATCAAACATTTAAAAATGATTAACGCCCATCCTTCTCAAACTCTTCCAAAAAACTGAGGAGAAGCAAACGCTTCCAAACTCATTTTACAAGGCCAGCTTCATTCTCCTACTAAAGCTAGACAAGGACACTACAGGAAAAGAAAATTACAGGCCATTATCTCTGATGAACATAAATGCAAAAACCTTCAACTAATTACTAGTAAAATGAATTTAATAGCACATTAAAAAGATAAAACACCATGATCGAGTGGGATTTAGTCCTAGGGAGGATTCAACATCCACAAATCAATAGATGTGCCACACCACAATAACAGTGAAGGATAAAAATCATATGATCATCCAAGTAGATGTGGAAAAAGTATTTGACAAATTCAGTATTCTTTCATGATAGAAACTCTCAACAAATTAGACATAGAAGGAATGTATGTTAACATAATAAAGGCCACATATGACAAGCCCACAGCTGCCATCATACTCAATGGTGAAAAGCTAAAACCCTTGCCTCCGAGATCAGGAATAACACAAGGATGCCCACTTTCACCACTTTTGTTCAACATAGTATTGGAAGTCCTAGCCCAAGCAATTATGCAAGAAAAAGAAAGAAAAGGCATCTAAATCATAAAGGAATAATTTAAATAGTTTCTGTTTGCAGATGACGTGCTGTTTAATCTAGAAAACCTTAAAGACTTCACCAAAAATCTGTTAGAACTAATCAATAAATTCAGTAAAGTTGCAGAAGACAAAATCAATGTACAAAAATTCACTTGCGTTCTATTTACTAGCCATGAACTAGCTGAAAAAAAAATTAAGAAGACTATCTCATTTACAGTAGCATCAAAAAGAATAAAATACCTAGGAATAAATTTAACTGAGGAGGTGAAAGATCTTACACTGAAGAAATAAAACGTCGATGAAATTGAAGAAGATGCAAATAAATGGAAAGATTTTCAGTGTTCATGGATTTGAAGAATTAATATTGTTAAAATGTCCATACCCCCTGAAGATACTGTAGATTCAATGCAATTCCTATCAAAATTCCAATGGCATTTTTCACAGAAACAGGAAAAAACAATCCTAAATTCATATGGAAAGATGACAGACTACAAATAGCCAAAGAAATTTTGAGCAAAAAGAACAAAGCCTGGAGGCATTACACTTCCTGATTTGAAAATATATTACAAAGCCATAGTGCTCAAAACTATGGTACCAGCATAAAAAGCAGACACATAGACCATGGAACAAAATAGAGAGCCCAGAGACTTTAGAAAGTGATGGATGTCTATGGTCTCCATGATGATGATGTGTTCACAGCTGTATACTTATCTTCAAACTCATTTAGTTGTATACATGAAATATATAGAACTTTACATGTCAATCATACCTCAATAAAATGATAAAAATAAATACATATATATATAAAATTACTCTAAATGTAAAAAAAGGAAAATATGAATTTATACCTTGAAAGTCTAATTGATTCATCTGAAACCAGTTATACGTAAACAGAGACTTGTCATATATATGGCTTCCTACATAAAGTACAATATTTCATAAATTTTGATCTTTTTAAATGTTCAGCACATAAATGATGACCAAATCACTTTTTCTGAGTGTTCTAAGTGTTTGACAGTTAAATTGTCTCCTTATTTAGATTTCAGGGACTAAATGCTATAAATCTAATTTTTAAAATATTGTAGCTGAAACTCATTTCAAGCTTTCAGAAAAGTTGCAAAAATAGAAAAAGAAATGCATATAATTTTACCCAGATTCATCCATTGTTAATATTTTGCACCATTTGCTTCATCTCCCTCTGTCTCTCTCTGTTATGTATCTATGTATGCATAAGTGTGTGCGTATATATGTATTTTTTTTCTGAACCATTTTAGAGTAAATTGCACGCATCAGACTTTTTCATCCCTATTACCAAATTCTTTAGGATGTATTCCCAAACAAGAGCATTTCTTACATAGTCACAGTTCAGTTACCAACTTTAAGAAATTTAACATTGATACAGTATTTTCATTTACCATAGTTTATTCAATTAATCTCTTACAATTGGATATTTTAGTAATGCCCAATATTTTACAACTACAAATAATGCTTCAGTGAATAACGTTCTGTGTATGTATTTTTGCACTATTGGACATGTACCTTCAGGATAAGTCCTTAGAACTGGGATTGCTAGGTTGAAAGATAAATACCCATGTAGTTTTTGTAAATATTGCCAAATTCCCTTCCATAGAGTTTTACTGCTTTTCATTCCCATGTGCAATGTATGAGAATGCCTGTTTCCCCACAATTTTGCCAATAAAGTGTATTTTGAAATTTTACCAGTATCATGGCAAATTTCAGTGTAGTTTTGCTTTTCATTTCTCCTATTATGGTAAAGTAGAATCTCTTTTCATATATTTAAAAGCCACTTTAAAATCATTTTTTGGGAAATTGTCTATATCTTTCGTAAATATTTTCTTTTGATTTTTTTTATTTGTGTTTTGACTTAGGGAGCATTTTGTTGTGCAAAGGTTTTTATTTCTATCTGGTAAAATTTAGCCATCTTTAATTTTATCGCATCCAATTATTGAGTCCATTTAGAAAGCACTTCCCCACACCCAGGTTATACAGGAATACACCTTTGTTTTCTTCTAAAACTTAGAGTTTCATTGTTTACATCTAGTTTTCTGATTCATATTGAATTTATTCTTGTGCTTGGTGTGAGGAATGTATCTAATTTGATCTTATTCCAAATGATAACCTGTATCCTAACAGCATTTATTCAAAAAAGGATTTTTGATTATTTCAAATTATTTCAGAAATGCATTTGAAAAATATAACTTGATATCATATTACATTTTAATCTCATGATATAAATAATGGAAATTCATTGATTGATGTGTTTCTTTAAAGATCCTAATTGTTTCCTCAGCTACTTTAACAGTCTTCCAAAATGTAGGAATACTTATCTGCAAAACCTTTCCACCAGTCGTGGCTTCACTCAGCCAAACTACAAGTATTTTCTCGACCTAGATGTTACGTTTTCTATCCTCCAGTAAAGATCCAATTTAATATCATATTTACAGTGATTCATTGGGGTCCTCTCCCATGGAAGAAGACTAAATTAACTGGCAATATTTAGGGCAAACATCTATTATGTGGCAGTTGGAAATTTGAACAAAAAATTTACTTTAGCTCCAGCAACCAGATCAGGAATAGATTACTCACTGTGAGCCAAAGCTGCTTCTTTAACCAAACTGCATGTTTCCTCCCCTGCCCTCCGCAATCTTCCTACAACAGTCTTGGGATTTTAAAATCGCGTCTAATACTGAGATCCATTATAGACGTTTGTACTCTCTGTGACTTATAAAGTGAAAATCACTGTGCTTGGTGCCTAATACTTGTCCCTCAATGTGGCAACAATTTCCCATAATGTAACAAAAAGAAATATTCAGGCTTTACTCCTTGATCTTCTCTTCATGTATTTTAATCTTTCCCCTTACCTCCAAGTAGGAACATATAAAGAATAATGAAGATTAGCACACTTTTTCTGCACAGAACAAGAGAATATATATCTTAGGCTTTGCAAGCCATGTAGGTTATGTCAGACCTCCTCAACTCTGTAGTTGTAGCACAAAAGCAGCTATAATTTGTCCTAAAGGATAAGATTGAACTATTTGTCCTGAGCTCTTTTAAAGTTTCTCTATTATTTACATCATAGAATAGCTCCAGTGAAATTAAATTATTGAAATAGAATCATAAATTCAAAGAATCTGCTCCAATGTTGAGATGTTTAAAAGGAGTAATGTCTGGGTTGGTACAAATAAGCATCTCACATTTGGTATCACGTTGTTTGAATTTATCAACTTTAACCTTAAGATCTCCCTACAAAAGACTTGGTATAAAATAACATCCAGGGCCAGCCCAAGGCCAAGTGGTTAAGTTCACACACTCCAATCTGGCGGCCCAGGGTTTCACTGGTTCGCATCTTGGGTGCAGACATGGCACTGCTCATCAGGCCAAGCTGAGGCGGCTCCCACATACCACAACCAGAAGCACTCACAACTAGAACATACAACTATGTACTGGGGGGCTTTGGGAAGAAGAAGAAGAAGAAGAAAACTAAAAAGTAAAAAGATTGGCAACAAATGTTAGCTCAGGTGCCAATCTTTAAAAAAAAAAAAAAGATACCATCCAGAGAAATAGTTAGAAAAGCTTGAAGAATTAACTAGTGGGAGATCACAAATTAAGAATGTCTTTAGAGGGCCAGCCCTGTGGCGCAGTGGTTAAGTTCATCCGTTCTGCTCTGATTGCTCGGAGTTCACTGGTTTGAATCCCGGGTGTGGACCTATATGCTGCTTATCAAGCCATGCTGTGGCAGGTGTCCCACATATAAAGTGGAGGAAGATGGGCACAGATGTTAGCTCAGGGTCAATCTTCCTCAGCAAAAGAGAGCAAGATTGGCAGCAGATATTAGCTCAGGGCTAATCTCCTTCAAATAAAAAAAAAATAAAGAATGTCTTTAAAATCTCAACATGCAATTACCATCATTGGCCTTTGCACTTATAGATAATAATTGAATATCCTCTGTCATTTGCAGCTGAACTAAATGTTTGGGCACTGGGAGGGAAGTGGCTTATAACATTTTCTTCCGTATTTGCCATCTAAAAAGAACCCCTATTTTTTCCAATATGAATTTATGTAAAGTTCCAAACAGCAAATAATAAAGGTCTTAAAGCAATAGTACAAAAGGCTTCAATGTTTGTGCCTGCAGGACAGCAAGGCTAACTGACACTTGCCTCCATTGTCTTTTCCAAGCTTTCATGTCATTATTTCGCTTTACCTATGGATCCAAATCCTGATGTAGGCTGCTTCTCTAATATCCTAGAGCTCCATGTTATAGGAAGATTTTCTGGAAACAGATTCAGCATTCCATGACTTCATGTTGACAAATAGCCTCACTGTTGTAGACTACAGTTATATTGGCACTCGCTTGTCTCTTATTCAGAGTGCATAGGTTTAAATTTAGATATTGCTATTCATGAAAATCCATTTGTCCCCATGCAGAGGACTTAATAAATTGTCTCCTTCATCTTTTCTCCTTATGTTTCATGGACCTATTATGGAAGCTAATTCAGCGAATTTAAATGTAGCTTTTCAATGTTGCTAGCCTTATCAGAGGTAACTTCCGTAAGTTTTTACGTGATCACTTGATAATGTTTATACCACGGTATATCTATTTTGAGAATTAAAATATTAATAAAGTAAAAACAAGTTTTTTTTAAGAAAAGAGCAATGGAATTGAGAAAGGGGAAAGGAGATACGGCACCATAAGAAAAAGAATATATTTGCAACATTTTATTAGAAAAAGTAAAAGAAGCTCAATCAAAATGTACCTTGATCTTAAAACTAAGTCCGTTTTTGTCTATAACGAGAGAAGGTTGTATGCCATGGGTCACTGGAAGAGAGCCAAATCAGGGTGCTCTGCTGATGTCCTGTGGCATGAGGTCATCCTAGCTATGGTTAAAATTGTATACACTGTGCATTTTAGAAGATTAGAAGAATAAACCACTAGTACGTGGTGGTTATCTTCTTTTCAAGTTTGAATAACAAAGGATACTCAGGTTTGTTTTGTAGAAACACTGACATCTTCACATATATAGAGGTGTGGTTATACTTTTAATCAATGGCTCAATTGATCAAAAGCCATATAAACACATAGATACATATAGAAATATGTCCAAGGTAATTTTAAATGAATTTATCTCTTTTTATAAACATTTTGGTTTATTGTAGACAACTTAGTTGATACAAACAAGCCTGCACCTCGTTGAAGGAAAAAGTACAACTAGCCCTTATACTCTGGAGTTCTGAATGTCTCTAAAGCTTGCCCTGACCTTATGTTCCCTCTCTCCTTTTCTTTTTAAAATCTCTTGAGATCAGAAGGTATGGCCTTAGACCTTAGGATAGAAAGTTTTACTGTGCTGGTCACAGGTAGGTTTCTTCTTTAATCTACAGAAGTCATCGCCAGTATGTTTTGATGTATGAGACTGTAAATTACTTGGAACTGGAGATTGTCAAGAGTGAAAATTATTAACCCTGTTTTGTGAGTATAAGAAATGATACATTTGGGTTTTGGTATGATTTTGAGCTTTCGTTCTTATATATCTCAATTTCATTTTCTGGTCTGCTTTCAAATGTAAATAAAGTAAAACATGAGTTTATTTCATGCTATTTCCTTGAATGTTGGCAGTTTGTGTATTACATGTCTATCAAATGTTATTTAGTGAAATATTCAATAATTAGAAAATATTATTTCTCAACCATTCTGTATAAATCAGGACTTACTCTGTAGTAGAACTAACTTGGATATTTGACATTTTCTATCCCAAATTAATTAGTATTTTTAACTTATAGAGCACATGGTCTACATAGTTATGGAATTAAACAATCTAATATCAATTTTAAGAAACCACAATAATTATATTGTTTTTGAGAAGCAATTGTTCAGTAATCCAAAACTCAAAAACTACCAATTAATTAAACAATATGAGGTATTTTTGGCTGTCTTCTATCTATTTATTAAATCATTAACTCTTAAAACATTTATTAACAAACTACCTTGTGGAAGATATAAAGGAAAGAAAAATTTTAAAAACTTCAAGGAACTTAAAACCTGGAACTATTATTCTGGAGATAAAGATAACAAGGAATTGCTGGAAAATTCGTACAAATTGTAAAAATGAGAAATTATATTATTTAGCTTTGCTGCAGTAACAAATAACCACCAAATCTCAATGGCTTATAATAGCAAATATTTTTCTCTACCATTACGTGTCTGTTGCCTCTCTGATCCACATGCTGTCTTGTTCCATCGCGCAGGCTGAAGGAACAGTCTTCTTTGGGATATGCCATTTTCACGGCAGAGGGGAAGAGCACAAGAACCAGCAGAACCTAGTGATGAACATTAACCCTTCTGCTGAGATGTGACATAAAACATATCCATTCACATTCCATCAGCCAAAGCAGGTTACAGAGCCAAAGCCAAAATCAAAGGGATCGGGATTAAAAACTCTGCTACAGGATACACAGAAGATCACATGGCAATGAGTGGGGATTTAGAACCCTCTTAAAAGAAAAAGAAAGGATTGCTGGAAATGATAAAGCAATCTATCACAGAAGAATTCTGTTTTCTCAACATGGCAGGATTTAGGAGTCATCTCCTTATCAATAGCACCTCTTCATGCTTCCTTTTAGTATTTAGAATTAGTTAATTCCATATTTCTATTATACTGACAAGTTGACTGGACCCCCAGCAGAGTAAACTCTTTACTTCTACAATAGAGACCAATTTTAGACATTACACAGGGAACAATTCTGTGAACTTTATAGTCATTCTCTTTTTTCTCTCTAGTATAAGACAGAGTAAAGTAAATGAAATCACTACCAAAAGAAATATTTAATTATAAATGCTTGATTAGTAAACGCGCATGGCAGTTATGAAATCTTTAGACAATAGGAGAGGTGAATCAAATTTCCCCCCAAAATGAAGCATGAGGAAAGCTTGATCATATAGCACATATCTTATGTGTTTTAAAAAGAGAAACAAATAAAATTTATGCTTTTAAACCGTAAAAAAATGTGTAAATCTGCCAAGAATTCCAGAAGCAATATTAAGCTGGTAAAGGCAAACAGGAAAGAAAAAATACATTACACATTTAACAAGTCTGTTGTTTTGAACATTATGGTCTGCCTGCTGTTATATTTGCTAAAGGGCATAGAACTATTATTAAGTAGGAGCCAAAAATCACAGCGCAGACCAAATGGAGCATATTACTGTGAGTAAATATTTGAGAACATTGAATTTAATATTAGCTGCTGCTGAACAAGAATGAACCTCACTGTAAGTTATGGATCTGACCACATGCTTTTCATAAGAGTTCTAGTTATCTCATCTGACATCCTAGGGAGAAAATAAAAGGGAATGACAACAATCAGGCAAAAATTACTTTATGCAAGCTTAGAAATTATTTCCTTAAAATTCACCTACCCATGGAAAAAATATTATCATTATTTTTTTACCAAATATTCACACAAGAAAATTGCACATACTGCATTTATTCCCATATATTTTATATAATAACAGAACGTAAGAATAAATGCCATCCAAACCAACTAAAAATGTAAGACGTTTGCTGTTCAAAACATTTCCTGAAAGCATGCTAAACTTGCCAGGTCTTGCTTTAGAATGTCTGCCATACACAGAGCTCTTTATAAAATATTCACAAGAATATTTAAGGATCAGTTTCAGGGGATGCCCCACAGGATAAGTGATGGGCTAGATGGTGGGCATGTGATTCAAGGACATCCAACATATGAGGAAACTAATAACCAAATGATGGTGGCCAGGAAATGTCGAGAGAGGGAAGCCATTTGTAGTGGAATGCAAAGATGAAAATCCACAATACAGTAACTTGTGAGAGTGGCCACGATGTTCTCTGTATAAGACAAAATTATAAGGGAACAGAAACTATGACTAGGCGAAAAAGCCCACTAGTAAATAGAGAATAGAGCAAGTATGAAAAGAAAAGCATAGACTGCAGATAAAGGATTACAGAGAAAGAGGAAGAACAATCTCAAGGATTGCTTAGGTTCCAGTTCTATTGCCAGGTAACAGTATCTTACCAAAAAAAAAAATCCCCCTTTTACTACAAAACTTTTATGAGTCTCATCTTTACAAACTGAAGACTCCAATTAATATGTATGGTTTATATTTTTACTTTTTTCTAAATTATGATCATTGTAAATTAACCTAAGTTAAAGCATGATTTTCAATTGCAAAATAAATGTAAAAGCAAAGAAAGAACTACAACTGTATTTGGTAAACATATTGTTTATTGTGGTATTTATCATGACTGTTGAAACTATATTTTATATAGTATGAGGTAAAGCAAATAGTGTCATTAAGAACCAGGGTATTCAGCATGACAGAAAGGAGATGCAGATGTAAGATCAATAAAATTCTATAAAAGCCCTGTAGTTCAGATTTGAATTGAATGAATCACTATGAACTTATGATGCCATATGTATGTATACTTACACATAAATATATATTTGCTAGTTCTGCTCATTCAAAATGTCAGGAATGAGGAGATAGAGGAGAATCTACTATTAAAAGAGATTTAAGAGATATATCAACCAATTTCAATGGGTTCTATTTGTGTCCTGGCTCAAATGCACTCTTGAAAGTATAAGACTATTTGAGAAATGCGAATCCTGACTGAATATTTCATGATATTAAAAATTTTGGCTAAATATTCTTTGTGTGATAGTATTGCGATCTTTTAAAGACTCTCATTCTTTTAGAGATATACACTAAAATACGTACAGATAAATGATATAATTCTGAATTTGTTTCAAAAGACTTAGTAGGCAGAATAGATGGGAGTTTAAAAGAGATATTATTGGCAATCAAATGATAACTGTTGAAGCTAGGTGATGCATACATGGTAATTTATTATACTAGTCTTTCTATCTTTTATATATTTAAAATTTTTATATAAAATATTGCTAAAAAAATAAACTGCCAGGAAATGACAGGAATGGAACATATTTAAAGCTTTTTCAAAAATATTCAGTACGCTGTGGGTGGGACAGCACCAAATGAACTGAAAATGTCCACACCTACCCATACTAATAAAGAAACAAATAATTTGTACAAAAAAAGAGACAAGGATGGAAAAGTATGGCCATATTTATCCACACTTTGCAGAAACCAGTTATACAAGTTGCACAGCCACTGGGAACTTTCCATGGGCTAGGCTGTGCTACACACTGGGTGATGTACTCATGTCTAAAACATGGATCTGCCTTCAGAACATTAATTCCCTATGTTGGTTGTATTCTTAGACTCAGAGCTCCTCCTCCCCCTCCATCACAAAGTGTCCCTCTGCAAAGTGACTGACACATAGTAGGCACTCTGTAAATACTTTCTGAATGAATTTACTAAGGAAAGAATTAATTTATTGCTTAAAATAAATATCTTACCATCAGTCTCTTTATGAATTACTAAATTGGAAATTTATTTAATAAATTTATGCATTACGAATTCAGCTATAATCTGATTCTACTCAACTGAACCAAAACACATTGATTACCTCATTTGTTTGTCAAGACATTCTCTAAAAAAAAATTTTTTTAATTTAAAAATCACCTAGTGAGTACAATATGCTGTGTAAGATACAGGGTGTGATATATTGTAAAAATTTGCATTCTAGATAGGAAATCAAAAATGGGTAAGGAAGTTCATAATACATTTACAAGAGAGATAGACATTGTTAAGAGATGACTGAGGATAAACAAAACAAAATGAATGCAATGAGTCAATAATGTCAAAGACCAGACCTTAGGTATTCATCCAATATCTCATCTGAAACCAGATTAGAGCATATTTTCCCCACTCCCTCCTATTCATTAGCAATTCAATAAATATTTATTAGGCATCCAATATGAGTTCTTCATTGTATTAGTGAAGCAATAAGCAAAATATAACCCTTTCTCTCTTGGAACTTACCTACTAGTCTGTTGAGTCAGAAAATGCACCAGTTTGTATGTATGTATGGATAGACGCATGCATGAGTGTATGGATGTGTATATTTACTGCTTTCCTCGGGTTAGCCTATCTACAAGCTACAGTGGTGTACTCCCAAAACCCCAATAATATATATGTAGAAAACATTGAAAGCCTCTCCCAAATAACTAATATGCTAATATCCTTTAAAGTCTGTCTATTAGAAATAGAAATGTAATACTACCTAAGCTTGCCTCAAATATGAAACTATGAATCTAACAAACATTAAACTATGAATATAATTTGATGGAAGTAAACCATGCTATTTAATATCTGCCCTAAAGATATCATCTACCGGTTCCTATATTGTGGATACCACACTAACTTTACAGGAGTTGGAAGATTATTTTTGTGAGTTGAGAGTTATACTAATAGTCTTCTCCACATCTTTATACAATCTTGATTCTTAAGGAAGACCAAGGGAGACACATCAGACAAAAAATTGAGAGTTAAGAGTGATAGTCAAGCCCAGATTCACAACTTTATGATAAATATCTTCAAACTTTGGGGGAAATGCAATGAATAATAGAAAATAATTAATCCTTTGACAAATGACAGGTAAACCAGAGATTAATAACCTGAATTATGGATCCTCTGTACTAGAACAAAGACCTAATAAAACATTTAAAGATATTAACTCAGCAATTCTTGTTAAAAATCTTTCTAGACTAAATATGAGAATTAATTCTTCATATAATATCATACAGTTGGGAACAAGTTAAATGAAATCATTACTAACACATTTTTATTTTTCAGTAACCAATAGCACTTCTTAGGGGGAATTCCTACAGGCTGCCAATCCCAGAAACACTCCCTTTCCAATAAAGTGAACAATAATTAAGAATTGGGAAAAATGCATTTAGTTATTAAATTATAATGTAATATTTTAAGATATTAAAATTTAAAAATGTCGTGGGTATTTCCAGTTTTATAAGAAAAAGTTTTGTAAATTTAATTTAAAATATTTAGACGAATTTTTAATCTCAAATACGAATGAGTGTAACTTTGCATTTCAAACTGAAGAATATTTGCTACTGAACTATGCTATTTAAAATGTAGTTAAATACACAAAACAAAGTATAATTATTCAAAGACTTCATAGTAATAGTTGTTTTGCAGTTGACTATCATATTCAACATCTCTGCATGAAGATTATTCAATTCTTATAGGTTCTTACAATAACATATACTTTCTGAAAAGGTCATGTGTATCCTGGAATCCATGGAGTTAAATTTAAAATATGTTAATACTCTACAAATGTGCTGAGACATGAAGGAGACTGTAAGGTATGATCAATACAATAAACCAAAGACCGAAATCAATGGACTCCAGCAAGAATCTCATTTGTGACATCCCTGTCTTCATCCAAAGTCATATGGTCCGCAAACTAAAAAGTCACTTTTTCCTAAATTAAGGGGGGAAAAAGGATTGTTTATGACCTGAAAAAAGATACTCTTTCCATTTAAACTGACTATAGTAATAAGATTTTGATCAAAGAACACACGTGCATATATCCAAATTAGTCTATTTAATGGGTTCACCTTCTCCTTTAATCAAGGAAAATGATGCAAATATCTTTCAAGGGTTCTTTTCCAAAAGCTAACTCTAAATGTAGATATTTTATTGAGCCCTAAGGGTCTGTCAGATACTGCAATGTGCTATATTTATACAGCTTTAATTAATTAGAGATAGACAGAAGGAAAAGGGGGAGAAAACAGAGGACGCTGTAAGAGAAGCTGCAGCCTTCTCCTTGTGTTTGATTCATTCTTTGACAAGTCAGGTTAGTTACTGACTCAGCTGTTTCGCTAGTTTTTCTTTAGTTATTTTTGGCAGCTTCATATTTTATGTCTTATCTTCCTCATATTTTTTGTCATTCTCTCACCTATATATATCCTGTGTTTCAGTCAATTCAGATTACTTCTATTTCTAATTCAACTCAACAAAATTTTATTGAGAGTAGGTCACTCTGTTTGAGGTAGGTCCTGTCTTCAAGGATTTTATAGACTCTTTAACTCTGTAGCATATGCTAGAAATATGTTTTGAGGTATAAAAGGGAGTATTTTATCTATCCTGGCTTCTTGCAGGAAATAACCCCTGAATGAAAACGTGTTGGAAAAAGAGAAGTGTATCTTGTAGACAATAAAGAGAAGCAGATTAGGCAAATAAAGAACTCTTGGAAGCCTAAGGCAGCAATCCAGGATTGATATGATGAAGATCTGAAACCAAGCTTGGATTTTTTTTTTTTTTTAATGATAAGTGTAACAGGCTCTTTCAGGAGTTCACACTGTAGTCAAGTACAAAACCAAATGCAATAAAAGGCCTGAACTCTCCCACCCTCAATATCCTTATGGCTCATCCCTCAAGTTCTTCAGCTCTCCATTCAGAGAGGCATTCCCTAACCAGTATTGTAAAATAACAACCTCAAATCCCCTGACTATGCTTTGTTTTTCTCTCTATAACTTTTCACCACCTGATATAGTACATATTTATTCATCTAATTGTTTGTTCCCTGCATCCCACCACTAGAATATAAGGTCCATGACAGCAGGAGATTTGTGTACAGTAGTACTTGGCTCATAGTTAGGTGCTCAATAAATATTTTTTGAAATGATGCATGAATAAAAGCCAGTCTGCACAGCGAAACACTTCAAGTTCTTCAAACCAAAGCTCCATAAATTAGTGTCCTCATAGATATCCCTCTTATCTGCTAATATATTCCTCATTCCGTATTTTTTGACTCTGTTAATAAATCCTCCCCTCTCTTAAATATCCATGGAAACATACTAACCTCCATTATACCCTACAATGTTTTAGTTCTCAAATCCTGTTAATTCTTTCTCCACATTGCCTCCCAGATCTTTCTTACCTTCATCCATTTCCATTGCTACTATGCTAGTGAAGACTCTAACTATCCCTCACCTCAGCAATAGCCTTTTTCTGTTAAAAAAATGTTTATTAACTTAACTAAATTAAAAAGTTTCTGCTGATGTTACTTACTCTGATTTCTCATGCTTCCTGTCTATTTTTCTTTCTGCACCAGAAAGTTCTCTTCCTAGAGTAAAATTCACATCCTGTCACCTTTTCCAATTATTTGTACTAGACCGTAAAAGGTGTCAAAGCTTCTTAAACTTTTGAGATTTAATGAATGTCTTAATATAGATTTTGGTAAAGTTAATGATAAAAATATATGCAATTTTAAGTTAATAAAATGTATACATAAAATATTAATCTCATGTTAGTATCTGCTAGACTTTCAGTAAAGCAGCAAAGGCCACTTCCCTCCTCTCTGTGATAAGTCTGGAGTCAGCTGTCTAGATTTTGCTCTTTAAGACGTTACTTAAAAACCAACCACCTTGAGAAAAAGCAAAGCGTCTCATCAACTCCAAGCTTATCTTAAATTGATCCACATAGTGACACTAAGTCAGTCTTCTTGGTATATTAAAAAATTCCCATCTCATATTTCACCTCCTCCATCCCATGAGACAGGCTTCTCAACTACAGGTAACAGAAAATCATTTCAACCTAGCTTTCAACAGACAGGAATTTGTTGGCTCATGCAAACGAGGTGTCCAATGGACAGGTAAAGTTGAACATAATGCATTAAGTTTAACATTCTCTCTCTTCTCTGCCTCCCTACTTTTCTCTTCCTCAACCCCCGCCTCCCCCATTCCATCTCCCTCTCTCTCCCTGTCTTTCTCTTCATCCAGGCTTGTGTCATGATCCTTCTTCTTTAAGTCAGTCACTATGGTCATGGCCCTCTCATTGGCTGAATCTGAGTTACGGTGTCTATCCCTGGAGCCCAGGGGTAGGGAGAGCCCTATCCAAAATGCAGGGATCTGCTATTAGTAAAGGAATGCATCCCTTGCCAGAAGGACAGCTTGGTGGGTAGAAATAACAAATGTCCACTACATTCATTAAACCTGAATAGTTGTCTAACACACCCAATTTTTTTTCTTGCTCAGGTTATAGACCCCAATTTTACTTTTATTTATCTATTTTGCTGCTTGAAGGTTGGTCTCTAAACCATTCCTGTTTCTACCATCAGCACATAACATAGCGAATAGCACTTTAACAAGAGTTCTTAATGTCTACTGAGTTTACGTAAATTTTTCATATTATTTTCATACACATTTACTTATTTGTTTATCAGAACATATCTGGAAGAATAACGGTTTTGGTATGCTCACTTTGCAGACTCAGGGTACAGAAGTATCTTTTTCACACATCAAATTCATAACACAGTCAACACTGAAAGTACTCCCTCAATTTTAAATCTCAGACTCCATGATGCCACTGTATGATTGATCATAACCAATGGCACTTTCTCTTAATAATAGCATAGATTGGGGAGTAAGATGAAACTGAGTTTGAGTCCTTACTCTGAAATTTTCTGATATTGTGACCTTAAGAGAGTCACTTAACTCTTCCAACTTCAGTATCCTCATCTGTAACACAGGGATAATACTGGCACACACCTTAAAGGTTGTTTGGGGAAATAAGAGATAATATGAGTTCACACTCAGCATGTCTCTAGGACATAGATAGTATTCCTTAAGCCTTTTGACTAGCACTAAAATTACTTCCACCATTCTGCCACCACCTCTACTAGTACCACTATGACTACTCCTCTTGTGATGTTTACTGCTGGACATGAGATTATGCACCAATAATCAGCATCATGTAATTCCTCCAGCAAAATCAAAATTACTTTGGCTTTTGTTTCACTGCATCGAAGCAAGACTGCTCAGACATTTTTCAAGGGTTGACATCCCCCCCTCAATCAAATTATGAGATCCAAGATCCTGATTGTTTTAGATTTTGTTGTTGTCTATTATTAAGAACAAGCAATGCCTCACAAACTACTTTGAATTTACCTTAAAAAAAGAACCAACAGAAAACTATTCTAAAACAATACAATTCAACAGGTAGCGGGCTTTGCCATCATACGTGGATCAGTCACTGTCTCACATTAGTTGCTGAGCACTGCCTTTGCATTTGCTGTTGCTTCTGCCTGGAATACTGTTCCCCGAAACCTTCACATTAGCTCCTCCTCTCCCTTCCTTCTTGTCTTTATTGGAAGAGTTTCCTGACCACTCTATCTGCTATAGCTTTTTCTCACCCTCTTTCCATACACTGAGTAAGTTTTCAACCTAGCACTTAATATTACCTGATTGTATACTATTATGTTTGTTTATAGTCTATCCTGCCAGTAGACATCAGTTCCAAGACTAGAGAGACATCTTGGCCGTGTTCAATTTTACGTCTCCAATGGCCAGAAAGGTGCTTGGCACTTCTCAATAAATTTTGTTAGTTTAGGTGAATTGTCTCTCAGGTGGTTCACTCCTCATTCCACATTATATTTCTCATAGCGTAATGTTACATCTATTGCTATGAATGTGAAGCATCAATTATTTGGTCTAAGAAACCAGTACTGACCTTTGTATGGGAAATTGTATGACCGTCATATCACCATTATGCTGTGTTTCTTTTTAAAAATAAACCTTTCTAAACACATTATAAAATTAATAACATTTTTAAATTAGAATTATTGGTAATCTTTACAGGAACAGTCTAAAGTAATCAGCTATATAAATGGTTACATGGTTGTTATCAGGTCATATAAATTGTGTTAAATGTTCAGATATTTTCCCATTACAATGAACAATTAAATTCTGGCTTTTTTTTTTTACAAAATTAAAAATACTCTTACCATGTGATCCAACAATATTACTTCCCAGTATTTATGCAAGTGAGTTGAATTCTTATGTCTACACAAAAGTCTACACACAGATGTTTATAGCAGCTTTATTCATAATTGCCAAAACTTACAATCAACCAAGATGTTCTGCTATAGGTGAATGGATAAACAAACTATGGTACTTCAATACAATGGAATATTATTCAGTGATAAAAAGAAATGAGTTATCAAGTCCCAATATGACATACAGGAACCTTAAATACATATTGCTAAGTGAAAAGAAGCCGATCTGAAAAGGCTACAAATGTATGACATTCTGGAAAAGGCAAAACTATGGAGGCAGTAAAAAGATCAGTGGTTGCCAGGGGTTTGTGGGGGAGAGGAATGAACAGATGGAGCACAGAGAAGCGAAACTATTATGTTGTAAAAGCAGATACGTATTACTACACATTTGTCAAAACTCATAGAATGTAAAACATCAAGCAAGAACCCTAACATAAAGTAAGGGCTTTGATACATAACAATGTATTAACAATAGCTCATCAGTTGTAATAAATGTACCATACTAATGCAGGCTGTTACCAATCAGGGAAACGAGATGGTAAGGGGATGTACAGGCACTCGGCACTTTTCACTCAATTTTTCTGTAAACCTAAAACTGCTCCAAAAGAATCTATTAATTAAAAAACAAAAGTCCAGTTCACTACACTACTCTATCTCGATTAGTAATTATTCACTGAAAATAATTTGTATTTTAAGATAATCATATTGCCAATAAAGATTTTCAACAATCCCAGGGAATAATCAAGAAAGCAGTAACTGCCAGGAAGACAGCATTTATAATATCTTAACAGCTTCAGCTGATTTCTTTTCGATCCTCAGAGAAGCTATGTTAATTAATATTTTCTACTTAACTTGGCACATACTTATTGCTCACAAACATTGAAGAAGTCTGTCTAATTACATGAGACCTCTTCCTATTAATCATATCAAATATTTTATTTATATTTATAATTTGTTTACTTTGAGCACACTAATTTCAACTTCAAATTTCAATTTCAACTTTATTTAAAAGAAATATACTTAAAATATATATATATATATTCCTGTGATTACATTTACTTTTAAAGTAGTTTTCTCCAAGTAGCAGTTTTACTGTCATTTAAGAAAATCTAAATCCCATTCAGTATCTCTTAAAATGGAATCTCTTTTTTCCTCTTCTATTTTCTTTTGTGTGCTCTTAAATTTGTGGTTAGAAAGCCAACAAAATTTAAAAATTAAAAAATTCTACAAGTACCTAAAATATTTCACTATTTTTCCAGTAAATGCTTTTTATATTCATCACTGTGAATTTTTCAATATTCTATACCACTTATAAGCCATGTCCATTACTATATATATATATGCCATTATGTTACTGTTACTATTCCTCTCCTCATTAGTAATCGTTATTATGATGTTCCAAAATGCAGAGTAAGATATTTATGTCATAATTAATATTCTGATTATTTATTATATATGGCAAAGATTCCCAAACTTCAATCTTTCACATCTCACCTTCAAATACTATATACATTTCTTAAAATAAACTCCATTTTAACTTATATGAATGTGAAGAGTAAATTTCATTTCATCACTGTAAATGAGGGGGAACCATAAATTTCATTACCATACCAGAGGAGCTTGTCATAAATAGACTATAAACACCTTGAAAACAAAACAGTATTAAATTTTAGACAGAAACTCTTGCCTGGTAAATGTGTTACAGTGCCTCCTCTCTCTTTGTTAAAGTAGGAGCTTGAAGGTGTTAAGGTGTTAAAGAGCTATCATCTCCAAACTAAGACTTTATTAGAAGAAATGATAGTTCAGAAGATATGTTAGATATCGTTAAAGGAAATGATAGTCTCCCTCTAAAATAAATCATCAATGTTCCCTAGGTCCAGAGCAGCCATACTCATCTCTGCTATAATCCAAGTTACTGATTCCACACTTGGGACATAATGCATAGACATTAGTGCAAGAGAGTCTTACTTTATCTTTGGAAAATGTGTTTTATAAAATGGTAAGTCATTGTCTAGTTGGTTTATATTCATGGTTTTTGCTCAAAGGTTTTTCTGACACAAAAATCAATTTTTATTAATTTTCTAAGCTAAGGGAAGAAATTTAGCTAAAACAGAAAACCTGTCAAGTAGATAAAGTGGAATTTCGTTTTCAGTTAATGAGGAAAGAATTAAATACAACTTAACTTTTTTTTAAAAGTTTAAAAAAGTGCTTGTTGAGCACATACACTGTTCCAAGTGTTATTCCAGGTGCTGAAATGGAGGACAGGGAAATTTTCATAAGAAACTTGGCAAGGGAGAAAAAGGGTTAATTTTTATTATTTATGTTATTTATTACTATCAAGTAGGCAACAGTAAATATTTTACTATAAATTTGTAACACATATTTAAGATGTATTAATTCACATAGATGTTAACTAATTCAAAAATTAATACCCTCACTGACTTTTATTAGCTTTGAAAGCACTGGGATATCATTTACTTGGTTACATTTAAAAGTATAATAATTGTTTACCTCTTTGCTCAGATAAAGAAGTAGTGAATTAACCAAGAAGTTTGAATGTCTTAACATACATATGCCTAAGGAAAAGCATGAATCACATAATTATTGTGCTTGGAAACTAAAGAAAACAAATAAAAAGAAAGATGCATTTATCAGTGTGAAAAGTGTCTAGGCAAAATCTGTAAAACTATGCCTGGAAACAAAGCATTATAACCTACATGTAATTGATAGATCTTAGAAGAAAATATGAAATCATTTTTAATGGGTTTTATGGGTACAACTCTACCCTGAATCAGGAATTTCTTGTTATACAATGAGAATAATAGAACTGAATCATTGACACAAAATGAGACAGTGAGTAATCTATCTTCAGTTTCATTTTGTTTTTATGGGGACAAATGGAGGGCACATGATATACTGAACCGAAAGAATCAAAAATGAGTATCTAGCTTATTATGAACAGGGGATGACCTGACAAACTTCAACATGTTTAACACTGTGGTAAAAATAGTACTTCAATCCTGATATTTTGGTGACTTTTCAGAGTATTAGCACTTAGTCTTTGGATACAACGGTATAAGGTAATGGTTAAAACATCTACCTGAGCATCAGGCTGCCTGTGTCTAAATCAAATCTCTGCTACTCACTTAACGGGGAAGTTGTTAACTTTGTAAACCTCTTCAGGCTTTCTGTTTCTTCATCAACAAATGAGTATGGTAATATCACCTATCTTACAGAGTTGCTATGAACATTAAAAATGCCAATACATGTGCAATGCTTAGAGTTGTACGTGACACAGAGTTAATCCTCAGAAGTTTCAGTTATTTCTCTTACATTTTTCTTTGTATATTTATTTTCCTTTTACTTCAGAAATAATAAACCTTAAAAAACCTTGGTATTTAATAGATATTTTACATTGAATTTCTCAGAGCACTTGTGGTTTTATATCAAATTAAAAATATTAGAATAATATTTCCCCACATTAGGGCTTGAGTTTTTCTTCAGTCTTTTTCCCCCAATAATAGAATTATCTCTAAAATCGTCTATTTTATTTTTTTAAAAATTTTTATTGAGGTCATATTAGGGTCATATATTCAGGTTTATAACTGTGTAAATTTCAGGTGTACATTATTATATTTCAGTTTCAGTTTGTTTATCTTCCACATATTAGTGAAATCATACAGTGCTTGTCTTTTTCTGTCTGACATTTCACCTAACACATTACCCTCAAAGTCCATCCATGTTGTGGCAAATGGGACAATATTGGGTTTTTTTATGGCTGAGTAGTATTCCATTGCATATATATGCCACATCTCCTTTATCTGTTCATCCATTGATGGGCACTTGGGTTGTTTCCACATCTTGGCTATTATGAATTGTGCTGTGATGATCATAGAGGTGCATAAAACTTTTTCAATTATTGATTTCACGTTCTTTGGATAAATGGTAGTGAAATGTCTAGATCATATGGTATTTCTATTTTAAATTATTTGAGAAATCTCCATACTGTTTTCCACAGTGGCTGCATCAGATTAAATTCCCACCAGTTGTGTATGAGAGTTCCCTTTTCTCCACAGCCTCTCCAACACTTGTTATTTTTTGTCTTGTTAGTTATAATCATTCTTATGGGTGTGAGGTGATATCACATTGTAGTTTTGATTTGCATTTCCTGAATAATCAGTGGTGTTGACCATCTCATGTGCCTATTGGCCATCTGTACATCTTCTCTGGGAAAATGTCTGTTCACATCCTCTGCCTATTTTCTACTCAGACTGTTCATTTTTTTATTGTTGAGTTATACGAGTTCTTTATATATTTTGGGAATTAACCTCTTGTCGGATATTTGGTTTCAAAATATTTTCTCCCAGTTGGTGGGTTTTCTTTTCATTTTGTTGATAGTCTCCTTTGCTGTGCAGAAGCTTTTTAGTCTGATGTAGTCCCATTTGTTTATTTTTTCTTTAGCTTCCTTTGTCTGACTAGACATGCTATTCGAAAATATACTGCAAAGGGTTAAAGAGCATACTGCCTATAATTTCTTGTAGGAGTTTTATGGTCTCAAGTCTTACATTCAATTCTTTAGTCCATTTTGAGTTAATTTTTCCATATGGTGTAAGATAATGGTCTACTTTTATTCTTTTCCATGTGGCTGTCCAGCTTTCCCAACACCATTTACTGAAGAGACTTGCCTTTCTCCATTATGTGTTCTTGGCTCCTTTGTCAAAGATTACTGTCCATAGATGTGCGGTTGTATTTCTGGGCTCTGAATTCTGTTCCATCAATCTGTGTCTTGTTTTTGCCAGTACCACGTGGTTTTGATCACTATAGCTCTGTAGTATATTTTGAATTCAGAGAGTGTGATGCCTGTAGCTTTGTTCTTTTTTCTCAGGATTTTTTGGCGATTTGAGGTCTTTTTTTGTTCCGTATAAATTTTAAGATTCTTTGTTCTATTTCCCTGAAGAGTGTCATTGGGATTCTGATTGGGATTGCATTGAATCTTTACACTGCATTGGGTAAGATGGACATTTTAACTATGTTTATTCTTCCAATCTATGAGCACAGAATATCTTTCCATTTCTTTATGTCTTCTTCAATTTCTTTCAATAATGTCTTACAGTTTTCAGTGTATACCTCTTTCACCTCCTTTGTTACATTTCTTCCAAGGTATTTTATTCTTTTTGTCGCAATTGTAAATGGGATTCTATTCCTGCCTTCTCCTTCTGCTAGCTCGTTACCAGAATATAGAAGTGCAACTGACTTTTATATGTTGATTTTGTACCCTGCACTTTACTGTATTCATTGATTATTTCTGATAGATTTTTGCTGGATTCCCTAGGGTTTTCTATAGATAGAATCATGTGAATCGGAAATAATGACAGCTTGACTTCTTCCTTTTCAATTTGGATCCCTTTTATTTCTTTTTCTTGCCTAACTGCTCTGGCTAAGACTTCCAGTACTACGTTGAATAAGACTTACAAGAGTGCTCATCCTTGTCTTGTTCCTATTCTCAGAGGAATAGCTTTCAGTTTTCCATTGAGCATACCATTTTTCATTTCAACATACCTTTGAGTATGATGTTGGCTGTGGGTTTGTCATACACAGTCTTTATAATGTTGCGGTACTTTCTTTCTATACCCATTTTATATAAAGTTTTTATCATAAATGGATTTTGGGTCTTGTCAAATGCTTTCCTTGCATCTATTGAGATGATCATGTGATTTTTTATTCCTCGTTTTGTTAAAGTGGTGTATCCCATTGATTGATTTGTCGATGTTGAGCTATCCCTGAATCCCTGGAATAAATCCCACTTGATCATAATGTATGATGCTTTTAATGCATTGTTGTATTCAATTTGTTAATATTTTGTTGAGGATTTTTGTATCTAGGTTCATCAGCAATACTGGCCTCTAACTTTTCCTTTTTGGTGTTGTCCTTGTCTCGTTTTGGTAATGTTAGCCTTGCAAAATGAGTTAGGAAGCATCCTGTCCTCTTCAATTTTTTGGAATAGTTTGAGAAGGATAGGTATTGAGTCTTTTTTGAATGTTTAGAATTTACCAGAGAAGTCATGCGTTCTTGGACTTTTTTCTAGGGGGTGAGGTGGGAAGGGTTTGATTACTGTTTCAATCTCTTGTGATTGGTCTGTCCAGATTCTCTATTTATTCTTCATTCAGTTTGGGGAAGTTGTACTATTCTAAGAATTCATCCATTTCTTCTTCATTACCCAATTTATTGGGGTATAGCTTTTTATAGCATTCTCTCATAATCCTTTGTATTTCTGTGATATCTATGGTAATTTCTCCTCTTTCATTTCTGATTTTATTTATTTGAGTCCTCTCTTATTATCTTAGTAAGTCTGGCTAAGGGTTTGTAAATTTTGTTTATCTTCTCAAACAACCAGCTCTTAGTTTCATTGATCCTTTCTGTTGATTTTTTATTCTCTATTTCATTTATTTCTGCTCTGATTTTTGTTATTTCCTTCCTTCTACTGACTTTTGGCTTTGTTTGTTCTTTTTCTAGTTCTTCTAGGTATACTGTAAGCTTGTTTATCTGAGATTCTTCTTGTTTTTTGACATAGACCTGTATTCCTATAAATTTCCCTCTTAGTACTGCTTTAGCTGCATCCTATAAGAGTTGGTATATTGCATTTTCATTTTCATTTGTCTCCAGGTGTTTTTGTTATTTTTACTTTGATTTCTTCGTTGATTCAATAGTTGTTCAGTAGCACATTATTCAGTCTCCACATATCTGTGACTTTTCCAGCTTTTTTATTGTAATTGATTTCTGGCTTCA
This sequence comes from Equus quagga, assembly GCF_021613505.1. Taxonomy (NCBI): domain Eukaryota; kingdom Metazoa; phylum Chordata; class Mammalia; order Perissodactyla; family Equidae; genus Equus; species Equus quagga. Next base: position 83,048,017 of record NC_060269.1, read on the forward strand.
TACCATTGTGGTAAGAAAAGATGCCTGATATGATTTCAATCTTCTTAAATTTATTGAGGCTTCTTTTGTTTCCCAACATATAGTCTATCATTGAGAATGTTCCATGTTCAGTTGAGAAGGATGTGTATTCTGCTGGTTTTGGATGGAACATTTTATATATATATATATACACATAAATATAATATAAACATAAATATAAAAATAATATAAAAATAAAAATAATATAAATATAATATATATAAATAATATATATAAATATATATAAAGTCCATCTGGTTTAGTGTTTCATTTAAGGCCACTCTCCCCTTATTGACTTTCTGTCCAGATGATCTATCCATAGACATAAGTGTGGTGTTAAGGTCCCCTGCTATTATTATGTTGCCGGCAAATTTCTCCCTTTAGGTGTATTAATAGTTGCCTTATATACTTTGGTGCTCCTGTGTTGGGTACATATATATTAATAAGTGTTATAACCTCTTGGTGGAATGTCCCTTTTATCATTATATAAAGCCCATCTTTGTTCATAGGCTAATGGAGATAAGAGACTATCATAAAAAGGAGTATTAAATCAGTGAGATCTTTTATACAAACCTCATGGTAACCACAAAATGGTAACCACATCTTTTTTGTCTTGAAGTATGTTTTGTCTAAGTATAGCTACATTCACTTTCTTCTGCTTGCCATTCGCTTGGAGTATCATCTTCTATCTCTTTATTCTCAGTCTGTTTGTCTTTAGAGCTGAGATGTGTTTCACGGAGGCAGCATACCGTTGGGTCTTGTTTTTTAATCCATCGAGCCACTCTGTGTTTTTTGATTGGTAAACTCAATCCATTTACATTTAGAGTGATTACTGACATATGAGGGCTTAATACTACTATTTGTTTTTTGTATTCCAGTTGTTGTTTGTATTCCATTGTTTCTTTTTCCTTATATTTCTGTCTGCCATTTCAGTTTGGTGGTTTTCTGTGATGGTTTTCTCAGTCTTCTCTTTATTTATGATTTGTGACTCTGCTCTGATTTTTTGTTTTGTGGTTACCATGAGGTTTGTATAAAAGATCTCACTGATTTAATACTCCTTTTTATGATAGTCTCTTATCTCCATTAGCCTATGAAAGTTCCATTCCTTTCCTCTTTCCCTTCTATGTTTTTGTTGTCACAAATTATTCTTTTTGTGTTGTGAGTTTGTGACAAATTGAAGTTATAGTTATTTTTGATGCTTTCTTTCCCTTTATCCTTTATCTTATAACTAAATGTTTACTAACCTATTCTGATATAGAGCTGCAATTTTCTGATACTGTCTATTTATCTCCTTGCTCATAGCTTTGTAAACCTTTGCATTTTTGTTTCAGGTAAGAGGGCTCCTTTCAACATTTTTTGTAGGTCAGGTCTAGTGGTGATGAACTCTCTCAGGTTTGTTTGTTTGGGAAAATTTTGATTTCTCTCTCATATCTGAAGGATAATTTTACTGGATAGAGTATTCTTAGCTGATAGTTTTTGTCTTTCAGTATTTTGAATATATCAATCCACTCTCTCCTAGCCTGTAGGGTTTCTGCTCAGAAATCCATTGAAAGCCTGATGGCGGTTCCTTTGTAGGTTATTTTCTTCTGTCTTACTGCCCTTAATATTTTTTATTTGTCACTGATTTTTGACACTTTTAGTATTATATGCCTTAGAAAAGGTTTTTTTTTTTGGCATTGAGGTAATTAGGAATTCTATTAGCTTCATATACTTGCATGTCCAGATCCTTTCCCAGGTTTGGGAAGTTCTCAGCTATTAATTCTTTGAATCAGCTCTCTGCTCCTTTCTCCTTCTCTTCTCCTACTGGGATACCTATAATTCCTGTATTACTTTTCCTAACTGAGTTTGATATTTCTCAGAGAATTTGTTCAATTTTTTAAAATCTTAGTTCTCTCTCCTCCTCCACTTGAATCCTTTCTAGGTTTCTGTCTTCAAGCTCACTAATTCTCTCCTCCATATGGTCTGCTCTGCTCTATTCTAAATGCTTTTTACATTACTTTCCATTTCATTAATTGCCTTCTTTATCTCCAGAATTTCTGTTTGGTTTTGTTTTTTAGTGAAGTACTTTTTGGTGAAGCACTCCTTCTGTTCATTAATTTTATTCCTGAACTCATTGAACTGTCTTTCTAAGCTTTCTTGTAACTCGCTGAGTTTCTTTATGACAGCCATTTTGAATTATCTGTCAGTTAGATCATAATCTTCTGTGTCTTCAAGCTTGGTTTCTGGGGAGTTGTCAGTCTCCTTCTGTTCTGTCACATTACTATAGTTCTTCATGGTGTTTGATGAATTGATCCTCTGCCAGCACATTTGTGGGAGTAACCTCCTTTCTTATTTGGGTACTGCTTTGGCTACTTTGGTTCTGAGATGCTTCTCATTGTGTTTGAGATCCTTTACTTTTCAGCCTCCACTGCCTCTGCCAGAGGCATTGTCAGTGCCCTCTTTGTGCTTCTTGTGCCTCTGAGGTTTCTGATGCCTTGCTGCTTATGATGTCACTGCAGTCTCAGGTGTTGCCACTGGGTGACAAGGCTGAGAGCACTTCTGCTGCTTCTGGGGCCTCTTGGGTCTCATGTTGCTCCACTGGCTCTCCATGGGTTCTACAAGGAATCATTTGATGCTGCCTCAGGCACCACCTGTGCTGCTGCTCCCATATTATCTGGAGGTGCTAGTTGCTCTGCTGCCAGGGGTGCTGGGTTCATGGGTGTCATTGTCACTGTTCAGGGCTCAAGGGCCTGAGGACTTGTATTCAGCCCCCACTGCTGGTGGAGCTGGTGTCAGAGGTGCTGCTACTGGGAGCTGGAGCACCAGTTCTGCTCTGGGGCCTGATGCCTCTGATCGCAGGTTCCCCCTGTTACTGCTAGGGGGAGCAGGGGCTGTTTTTACTTTTCCTACCTTGTCTGCCTGCAGGCACAGGCCAGGCACCCGCTGCTGCCTCCACTCCACCAGCAATCACACAGGCTGCTGTGTGAGGATCTGTGCCCTGGTTCACTGCCACCAGGGAAGGAGGAATAGGCTGCTTCCCTAGTTCCACTGCCTCCCAGGGGTCCAGTACACCCACCTTCAGCTATATAGATGCATGGATCTCTTAGGTGTCCTGTTGTGCTGTGTAGGGAATCCTCTCTTGGTCAATGGATGTCTATTTGGTTGTAGCTCAGAGAAGAGAGACAAAGAGAACAAACCACTCCACCATCATGCTGACATTATTCTATCTAAAATCATCTATTTTAAATCTTATTTCTCCTTATGTCTACAATACTTAAAAATATTGTTTATATATCTTAATATTTACCTTTCACAAAAGAAATTATGTAGGTATTTAGATTTTGAAGACATTTGGCGATAATATGGGTCAATATAGATTTAAAAGCAGGATTTAGATTCTATATCATAAATTTGAATTCTTATATATACTTCAGCAACTAACTTACTCTGAGACTCAGTTCATCATCTGTAAGATGGGACTCTGTTATTGACTCTGCAAAGATATTGTGAACATCACATAAGGCATTGTAGAGATGTCACTGAAGATGGTACCTGTTTGATCTCAGGGGTACCATAAACACTGGATATATTTATTAATGAATAAAACAAAAGTGAATATATTAACAATTTGTAAAGCTTATGAACTTTCTTTTCCTCCAGAATTTATCCAAAATATATTCAGATAAATTTACCTAATGAAGTTTTTAATCATTGGATTTTAAGCCTACTCATTTTTATGCAGTGAAACAAGTGAATGTTGACATCTAAATGCAGAGTTAAAGGTTTTGCTTTCTAATTAGATTTGATTGTATCCTTGCCTCTTATCCTGTGAACTTTCTTACTTTTATTTATGATAGTGATTAATGTAGAGGCACAAAAATATTAAAAATAATTTGTAAAAGACATACAATGCAAAAAGCCCAAGTAAAAAGCTTTATAATTTCCAAGTAAAAGAAATGTACTCAGTAACTATCATTTTATTCTAAATGCACACCCCAACTATTATACTGTACTTTTAATTGTATTTTATTTTTTCTCTACCAGAAAACATTAAAACTACTTTTAAAATTAATTACAATTAGTTATATTCTGAAACTAATAATTAGAACTTTTTTTAAACCCAAGCTCTTTGTAGTTCCAAGCATATCACACTATATTGCCTTTACTCAATCCATGGTTCAGAAAAGTGAAACCACAGAATTAATCAGTCCATTTTTGTTTTCCATTCTCTATGCTGCCCTGTTCTAGCTTTCAATTATAAAGGGAAAATTATGAAAATAAAATAAAAACCCAAATCACCCTAGAAAGCAATGAGCTGAAAACAGAGTCAAAAGACTGAAATCATTTTCATAAAGTTTATAAATCTTGAGAATGAAATCATAGAAGACAGTAGAATGAAATCATAGTCTAGCCCCCTGAGATCTGGCTAGAAATTTACCACACTACTCCACAAGTCATTTAATATTTTCATTAAAATGGAAAAACTTAACAGGAGTTTCAATTATGTCCATTATGCCCAGGAGACTAACTTTTGAAAGTAGGCCAAGGGATTCTGACTAACTGATAAAAACTAAATGGTTTTTTATATTAGGTGTACATTATTAAAGCCAGACAGAAATACTTAAAGAAATTTAAACTGATTGGGTTCTATTTCACTGAGTTCCTACAAGTTCATATTCTGGTAGCCACTGTGAATTGATATAGAAATCCCTATGTAGGAAATAAAAAGATAACTTAAAATCAGAATCACAAGAAGTACAGAACAAACAATGAAACAGACGCATATACTGTATACTCTTCATTAAATTACAATGCCAAAATAAATTGTGAATCTTTATGATACTTATCAAAGTATGGTAGAAGATAGTATGTAAAACTTGACAATTTACCAAATTAATGGCATTTTAAGATAGATTTTTTCTCTTTCATGTGACACATAATTTCCTGACACTAATAAGAATTAAGCATTTAAATGATAATCTCCAAACTAATGTAGTCATACATATTCCTCTTGAAGGCTACAGCAGATGACTAGTGTTTTTATCAACTAGCATCTAATTATCCTTCATGAAACCATATCGCAAATTTCCCTCTGAGGGAAAACATTCTTCCTCACATTTAATTCACTACATTTGGTGGAATTCACTTATACTTAGTTCAGAACTACCATTTTCTTAACCACAGTGATTGGTTCATTGGTGTATATTTGCCTGACCAGAACCAAAGTATACCATGAGCTCTCTGCTGTAGATTCTTGGAAATAAGAAAGCCGTATTTGCCTTTGGACTAAAATCTGAGAGAAGGTAGGGTGTTGCAACTCCTGCTGCCAGTTGTTACCATGCAGACTGAAGCCAGAGACTGAAGTCAAACACAGCAAAAAGCAGAGCTAAGACATGAAGAGAGGCCAAAAGTTAGAGCTCTGTTTATTTCCATATCCAGTTGCCTGAAGTCAGCCCTACTCCCAACATTCACTCTGACTAAGCAAGTATGAGTTAGATTTTTCTTCATTTACAAAAAAAAAAAAAATTAACTCAAAACAAAGATTCATAAATGATCAAAAATAAGCAGAGGCTCTATATAAGAATCTTTTAAATTAATAAATTAATATATTCACTAATTTAATGTAATATTTATTACATATCTGTTAAATGTCTAGCAATATGGCAAGTGCTAAAAACTTATTTAGAATACATTTTTAATGATTTTATCTTTCATTTAATTTTTTTTTCCATTCCAGGACATCAAGCCTTCTTAAGGCAAACATTTACCTACCTGATATAATTTGCAATCTCCTGTACCAAAATAATTTTAGCATTGAGATAACATTCTATAGGTTAGGCTATCTATTGGAGATAAGTAGATAAATGTTATTGCTCACTAATCACATTTGATACACTGATATCACATAAAATGTCTCCTACCTAAAATGTCTCATTACATGGAAACTTATTAAAAAAATAAATCATAATCTAAATAATGAGTTAATACATTACTTTCAGAAATGATTGATCAATAAGCTAGATTCTCAAAATGAAAAAATAATAATTGTATCTTATGGTATAATAAACAAATTGGTAGGTAAATCATGGACTCTGGCATAGTACCTAGGTTTAATTTCTAGCTCTAACAATTATAAGTTGTATGACTTTGTCAAGTTTCTTAACCTTTTAAGATATGATTCCCTCATTTGTAAAGTGAAGTAAATCATACAAACCTGTACAGTGTGGATTTTGCATGGATGTAAATTATAAGAAATATAAAACATGTAGTACGTGACCTGACACATAATAATCAGTCAATAATTACTGGTGTTAAAATTGCTATTAATATAAGGTAATATTAGAATAAAATAAATCAATTGGACTTGAGGGGGAGAAAAAACAGAAATTGAAACAAAAAACAGCAAGGTTTACTTTTTCTCATGATTTCAGTCATTTTTCAGTGATTTTTTACGTGAGTACTTATTATAGTTCTTCTTTAAGAATTTAGAGTTAATATTTAGCACTATTCATAAAATAATTATTTAGAACTATCATAAAATTGAGAAAATGCAACTATAAGAAAAGAAATCAACTTACAACAGATTATTTAATTTTGCCTTTTCTTGATATGATCTTGCTAAGTGCAGCGTACAAGAAACTTAATGTATTACCTGAGCTGTGAAGCACTGATAGAGCCCAGAAGTCAAAAAAATAAAAAATATAGCTCTCAAACTCATTACGTGATATGATGGGGAAAGCAGAAGAAAAATTACATGGTAAACGAACAGCAGTCTTCAAATAAATGTAGTATTTTTGTCAAACTGCCTGTTTTTCAAAAGACTGCTAAGAGGTATTTTAAAAGTTTGTGCTTTCTTTAGGATGGGTAAATACTTAAAGAGAAAAATACATTAGCATGTGGACATCACAGGGAACGTTTACGGATTCCAGTTTTCTGGTCTTTACTTTGGGGAATATGTTATTAACATTTAACCCAAGAGATATGGAAAAGACACATTAGTGGGTTCCACATGTATGTGAAGTCGTTTAAATTAGTTAATAGGCAAAATTTGTTCTAATTCTTACCTGCAAACCAGCCATTATGTGTAAACTAAGATTTTAAGTGCATTTTAGTTCATTTGGTATAATTTTATATATATATATCTTTTGGAGGGGGGGAGGAAGATTGGCCCTGAGCTAACATCTGTTGCCAATCTTTCTTTTTTTCTCCCCAAAGCCCCAGTACGTAGCTGTATATCCTAGTTGTAAGTCCTTCTAGTTTTTCTATATGGGATGGCGCAACAGCATGGCTTGATGAGTGCTGTGTAGGTCTTCACCCAGGATCTGAATTGGTGAAACCCAGGCCACCAAAGCAGAGTGCATGAACTTAATGACTACACAACTGGGCCAACCTCCATAACTATATTTTGATATCTGATTTTAAGAAATTTAAAAATCCATGCTTTCTTCTTAGTTGTATCTATGAATTACAATATATTCAGGCCAACTTGTTTATGTAATCCATTTATCAGGCTATTTTCATTATCCTCACCCAATTTCTAAAAAATATCACATGATGACACTGGAATTTCGATTCTTCCAGAATTACAGAATTGTTTCTTTAACTCCCAGAGTCATGCCCCAAGGGACAATTCTCTGGACTTTTACACTGTGCCTTAAAGACTCTGCAACAGAATGACTTTTCATTGCACACGGCTATAACCTCCTCATGAGGCTAGTGCGTGCCTCTCTCAGAGGATTCACCCTATATTTTGCAGGGTTATGATTAATAAAAACTCCTACATTCTCAATTTAGCTTTTGTAATAACTGTTATAATGCAATAACAGCCCGCACGGCTGTGGCTACAAGGCTATTGGGGACGTCTTTCTGGAGAGAAAGAAGGTGCAGAAACAATCTGAGGAGATTTACAAAGCTCTTATGGCTAAGATTATTGATCAACAGGAAGGGGCCAGTGTTCAAGTCCAGGGGTGCTAAGTATTCTTTAACCTGATAAGGGTTATTCTCAAGGGGTTTTATCAGAAGAGAAGGACAATGGCATTCGGTATGGTTAGGTGCTTACAAGACTGGACCTAAAATACCGAAAATATTGTTTTCCCCCACCTCCATAGCCACACACACCTCCCTCTTATGTAATTTAAAATATAAACAATAATAAAACTTAAAATAAACATAATGCAATCTTTAAAAAGTCCTGATTCTCCCACCATAATTAGTTCAATTTTTTTTTTTTTTAATTATCAAACCGTTGTACATTGGTAACTTTACAAAAACGCCTAATCTTCCAGAGAACAGCTAGAAAGTTTCCCTGGCTCTTAAGAGTACCTGTGTATGGCTACCATAACTGAGGAGGAAAAGCCCTGTAAGAATAGTTCAAGAGGGTTTTATCCCAGCTCACTGGGCTAGAGCTTAGAGTCCAAATTCAAGTCCAGAAATCACCTAGAGCAGGAACGAGGAACAAGTTGAGTTCAAAAGGCCCAGAAGGCAAACCTGTCCCCATCATTAGGGGTTAGAAGAAGCTGCAGCCCAAAATTCACAAGATGGAAAAGGACTGGACACCAAAATGCAAAGAACCAGACCACTTTCAGACACACTTCTTAAAGGGCCAGGCCATCTAATAGATATCCAGCTGGGGTTAAGGAGCTGTTGAACAGAGCCGATTCTGCCCGATACAGCCTTTAGCATCAGAAGGTAGTACGGCAAGACTTGACAGAGTGAAGGAAAATACGCTTCGTTTGTATATTACTTGACACGAATGTGTGTGTGGCAAATTAGGAAACCCTACAGTGGATAGTCATGCTTTAAAAATAAGTATTATCATTCAAACATCTATTCAGGCCAAATAAATTCCTTTAAAAACATTTGTCTCAATTTTTCAAGAAAGATAGACTAACTTCCCCCTCAAAGTTATTACAACAGCATCAGTAATCTAAACTTGACTTTTCCTGAAAATGGAGCAGACTTCAGTAAAATTAGCACGTGTTGAAAAAACTAACATCTATATCTTTTGAGGACCTATCATCACCATGGTCATCAATGTAATTGTGTAACAATTTCTATGAAGAAGGTACTAAAACGCACTATTTCTCTTTTAAGTTTATTCTATATGCATTTGTATTTATTTATGTTTTTAACAAGGGAATGCATTCATATATTTAATAAGGGAATGTATTCATATACATTACTTAATAATTAAATCAGCATAAAGTACTATAATACCCAGTCATTAACAGTAGTTTTCTCTGAGGGTAGAAATTTAGAGCTCAAGCAAGCTTAACATCATATTTCTGTAATTTTACAAGCAGATATTAATTTTAATAAGAAAAACAAATATTTTTATTAAGATATAAATTTAGAAGCTTCATTTCATCTTAAGTGAATTAGAGTAACTTTAATTAGGAAAAATGGAAATAGTTATGTTACTCAACTACTATTGAAAATCTATTTAAAATATATGTGACAATATCAATCACTTACTTCATGTAATT